>NC_089843.1:223482626-223782626 GCF_035609145.1 Eleutherodactylus coqui
TTAAAGGGCCAGCGCTCTCAGTGCAAATTCATTTGCTGTTAATATAATTGAAGAATAGTTTAGGATTCTTTTTGCTCTCTTTGGCAATCAGTCTCTCTGCCTCTTCCTTAGCAATTTTGATCTTTTCTTTACATGAAGCATGACCCGTGCCATCAACCCCAGACCACGGCAACCCTGGCTCACGTCCCAAACGCGCTTCATCCGGCGGTGCTCTAGGTGTGCCGATCGGCTGTGGAGAAAATCAAAGCTGCCCGCAGTCTTCCTCCACTTAAATTCATGCTTAAAACGTATAACCTAGCCCCTCACCATGCCAAACCAGTTTACTTCACCTCCCTTGTCGCCTCACTATCCCACAACCCCAAACGACTCTTCGACACCTTCCACTCCCTCCTCAGCCCCAAAGAACAGGCCCCTGTGACATACCTCAGTGCTGGAGAACTAGCTGACTATTTCAAAGAAAAAACCCTACTACATCCAAAAAGAAACCTCTGAAAACTGCATGGTTATCACCGATCCCAGTCTCCTCAGCACTGCATCCAGCACCTACTCACTCTGTATGTTAGAACGTAATAGTAAACACGGGAAAGAGCCGGATGGATTCCTTCATATGTGACAAAATCTTGTTAAACCTTAAGCAAATTGACTCACCTGGCACTGAGCAGGGATCCCCCCCCAATGGAGGGACTGACCGCTTGGCACCTGTCATCCAGGTGTGCTCGTCAATATCAAAGTTTGACCTAGGTTCTCTGTATCCAGTGGTCCCCAACGCTGCAAGGTGAAGGGGTTAAATCCAAAGAGCCATAAAAGTAAAAAACTCTCTTGCGCTCCAAAGAAGTTGATTATCCACACCATTTAATGTCCCCAGCAACAGGGGTTAAAATCACAGCAACAATGATGATCAGATCCGGCAAGCTTAAAAATTAAAGGGGTTGTCCCGCGCCGAAACGTTTTTTTTTTTTTTTTTCAATAGGCCCCCCGTTCGGCGCAAGACAAACCCAATGCATGTGTTAAAAAAAAAAAAACGTTTAGTACTTACCCGAATCCCCGCGCTGCGGCGACTTCTTCCTTACCTTACTAAGATGGCCACCGGGATCTTCACCCACGATGCACCGCGGGTCTTCTCCCATGGTGCACCGTGGGCTCTGTGCGGTCCATTGCCGATTCCAGCCTCCTGATTGGCTGGAATCGGCACACGTGACGGGGCGGAGCTACAAGGACCAGCTCTCCGGCACGAGCGGCCCCATTCACCAGGGAGAAGACCGGACTGCGCAAGCGCGTCTAATCGGGCGATTAGACGCTGAAATTAGACGGCACCATGGCGACGGGGACGCTAGCAACGGAACAGGTAAGTGAATAACTTCTGTATGGCTCATAATGCACAATGTACATTACAAAGTGCATTAATATGGCCATACAGAAGTGCTGAACCCCACTTGCTGCCGCGGGACAACCCCTTTAAGGTTGCCAATGTCCTTCATGCAACGCTTTTCTGCGCTTAAAGCATAAATAAACTTCAAAACTTACACCTTTATATATGTTCTAGTATTACCTTTCTTTTGATGGGTGTACTCACCCAAACACAATCTCCATGGCTCCAGAAATCTCCAGGCTGCTTTCCACTGCCCGCCCCACCACCTGCGCCAGCGACCCTCTCCCCTCACACCTCCTCTGGACCCTTTCCCCAGCTCTCATTACTCACCTCACCACAGTCTGCAACCTCTCCCTAACCTCTGGCACTTTCCCCTCATTTAAACACTCCATTATATCCCCTCTGCTTAAAAAAAAAAACAGCCCTGGACCCGACTGATGCTGCTAACTACCGACCTGTCTCGCACTTTCCCTTCATCTCCAAATTACTAGAACGCCTGGTCTACTCCCACCTTACTCGCTTTCTCTCTGACAACTCGCTCCTGGACCCCCTCCAGTCTGGTTTCCGCTCTCTACACTCGACCGAAATTGCCCTCACAAAAGTATCAAATGACCTGATTACTGCAAAGTCAAGGGGTGACTACTCCCTACTAATCCTCCTTGACCTGTCTGCTGCATTTGACACTGTCGACCATAATCTCCTTCTCACTATACTCTGCTCTATTGGTCTAAAGGACACTGCTCTCTCCTGGTTTTCCTACCTCTGACCATTCCTTCAGCGTCTCCTTTGCTGACTCTATCTCCTCTCCACTTCCTCTCGCTGTTGGGGTCCCCTAGGGCTCGGTCCTTGGTCCCCTTCTTTTCTCTATCTATACAGCCTCAATTGGACAAACCATCCTCAGATTTGGCCTCAATACCATCTCTACGCTGATGACACCCAACTATATACACCTCCTCTCATGAGATCTCTGGACCATTCCTCCAAAATATCACCGACTGTCTGTCCGCTGTCTCTAACACTATGTCCTCCCTTTTTCTCAAACTAAACCTCTCTAAAACTGACCTCCTTGTCTTTCCACCTTCTAACCGACCTCCCCTCAACATCTCCATTCCAGTGTCTGGCACCATCATAACCCCCCGACGGCATGCCCGATGCCTTGGGGTCACACTGGACTCTGACCTCTCCTTTACCCCCCACATCCAATTTTTGGCTCAAACATGCCACATGCACCTCAGGAATATTGCTAAAATACGTCTGTTCCTAACCACGGACACGCTAAAGACACTCGTGGTCGCCCTCATCCACTCCCGGCTTGACTACTGCAACTCGCTACTCATCGGCCTCCCCCGCACTAGACTCGCTCCGCTCCAATCCATACTAAATGCAGCAGCTAGGCTCATTTTTCTATCCAGTCGTTATTCAGACGCCTCTGCATTATGCCAGTCGCTGCATTGGCTGCCCATCCACTGCAGAACTAAATGTAAACTCCTCTACCTCACTCACAAAGCTCTGCATGGCGCTGCGCCACCATACATCGCCTCCCTACTGTCAGTACACCACCATACATCGCCTCCCTCCTGTCAGTACACCACCATACATCGCCTCCCTACTGTCAGTACACCACCATACATCGCCTCCCTCCTGTCAGTACACCACCATACATCGCCTCCCTACTGTCAGTACACCACCATACATCGCCTCCCTACTGTCAGTACACCACCCAGCCCGCTCACTCCGATCGGCTAACACACTCAGACTAAACACCCCTGTAATACGAACCTCTCATGCTCGCCTCCAGGACTTCACCAGAGCAGCACCCATCCTCTGGAACGCTCTACCCCAAGGCATCCGGACAATTCCCGATGCACGAAATTTCAGATGTGCCTTAAAAACGCACCTCTTCAGGGAGGCATACCAAATCTCCTGACCTAGTCCCCCGCCCCTACCTATGGCTCCCAACACCTTCCACACTGCCTATCACATGTGACCTCTACCCCTGCACCTCCTTACCGCCCCATCCCGTTTGGTTTCTGATAACTGATTTTCACATGAAATCCCCTACTGCCTGTGTTCCCCCATGCCTCTTTCCCCCCCCTACCCCCGTGTACCTCCTGTACCACCAGCACCCCGTTTGTTTCAAACTGATTGTACCTCACTTTGTAATCGTTGTATTGTTTGCATTTATCCATGCTTGTAAGCGCTGCGGAATAACTTGGCGCCATACAAATATAGATTATTATTAATAATGTTTTTTCCCTGTGAGTTTAACGCTTTTTTGCTGCCTTCTTGTTTTAGTAGTTTTAAACACTTTCTTTTTTTTTTTTTTTGTTTATTGCCCCTCTTACAATCTTGTCGACCCACATTGGTTTCCTTCTACTTGTAACATAGTAACATAGTTCATAAGGCTGAATGAAGACAATGGCCATCTAGTCCAGCCTGTCTATCCTACTGTGTTGATCCAGAGGAAGGCAAAAAACCCCAAGAGCAGAAGCCAAATAGCCCTTTTGGGAAAAAATTCCTTCCCGACTCCCTAATGGCAATCAGACTGTTCCCTGGACCAACCCCTAATAGTTCCTACCTTCCTATATACCCGGATTAACAAATAATCTTAGATTTATATCCTATAATGTCCTTCCTCTCCAGAAAGACATCTAGTCCCTCTTAACCTCCTCTATGGATTTTGCCATCACCACTTCCTCAGGCAGAGAGTTCCACAGTCTAACTGCTCTTACAGTAAAGAACCCCCTTCTGTGTTGGTGATGAAACCTACTTTCCTCTAATCGTAGCGGATGCCCTCTTGTTCCCGTCGCAGTCCTGGGTGTAAACAGATCGCGGGAGAGATCCTTGCATTGTCCCCTCATGTACTTATACACAGTTATTTGGTCGCCCCTTAGCCGTCTTTTTTCTGGGGTGAATAATCCCAGTTTTGGTGCCTCTCTGGGTATTCCAGTCCCGTCATTCCATGTATTAGTTTAGTTGCCCTTCTTTGTACCCCCTCCAGCACTGTAACATCCTTCCTGAGCCCCGGTGACCAAAACTGTACGCAGTATTCCATGTGAGGCCTGACAAGTGCCTTATATAGTGGGAGGATAATGTTCTCATCCTTCGCCCCTATACTTCTTTTAATGCATCCCAAGACTTTATTTGCCTTTGCAGCAGCTGACTGGCATTGGTTACTCCAGTTTAGTCTACAATCCACTAGTACCCCCAGGTCCTTTTCCATATCACTTTTCAATAGCTGTACCCCATTTAGTGTATATTGGTGACACCCGTTTTTGCTGCCCATGTGCAGAACCTTACATTTATCCACATTGAACTTCATTTGCCATTTTTCTGCCCAAGCCCCCATCTTATCTCGGTCCGTTTGTAGCCGTACATTGTCCTCCGTTGTATTAATTATCTTGTATAATTTTGTGTCATCTGCAAATATTGATATTTTGCTGTGCAGCCCCTCTATCAGGTCGTTGATAAATATGTTGAACAGAGTGGGGCCTAATACTGAGCCTTGTGGCCCCCACTAGCGACTATGGTCCAATCAGAGTATGAGCCATTTATTACCACCCTCTGCTTTCTATCATTGAGCCAATTTTTTACCCAATTACACACGTTTTCACCCAATCCGAGCTGCCTCATTTTATATATTAGCCTATTATGTGGCACGGTGTCAAATGCTTTAGAGAAGTCCAGATATATGAGATCAATAGACTCTCCCAGGTCCAGCTTAGAGCTTACTTCATCGTAGAAACTGATCAGATTTGTCTGTCATGACAGACCCTTCATGAACCCATGCTGGTGAGGAGTTATTCCCTTGTTCTCCTTGAGGTACTCATCGATGGCGTCTCTCAGAATCCCCTTGAAAATTTTTCCCGTTACTGAAGTGAGACTTACTGGCCTGTAGTTACCAGGCTCACTTTTGCTCCCCTTTTTGTAAATTGGAACCACGTTGGCAATGCGCCAATCCAATGGTACAACACCGGTCTTGATAGTGTCTAGAAATATTAGGTATAGCAGCCTAGCTATCTCGGCATTTAGTTCCCTTAGTATCCTTGGGTGTATTCCATCTGGGCCCGTCGATTTATCGATTTTTAGTCTTTAGTCAGTTCCACCCTTCCTCCTGCGTTTGGTATGAAATATTTTGTGATGGGTTCATTTTATTCCCCTGCATCTCGTGTGGCATTTCCTCTTAGTTTGTGAATACACGTGAGAAGAAACTGTTTAGTAGATTTGCCTTCCCTCCATCATCTTCAATGATCTCTCCTATTCGTGGTTCTTTTGTTTTTAAAGGGTATGAACTGCTCACATGAGGTGATTAGGATGTTTTTAAACTTCTCCCATTTGTCGTCAATACTGTTATTTATGAGGATGTTGTCCCAATTAATGTTACCGAGAGTAGTTCTTAGCTCATCCAACTTTTACTTTACTAAAGTTTTTAGTTTTTTTTTTTTCTCGCACTATGATGAGGCTTCCTATTTGATGACAACTGTAAATTAACTATATTGTGGTCACTATTTCCCAAGTGTCCCTCAACCTGCACCCCCATGATTCTGTCCGGTTTGTTGGTTAATACGTCCAGAGTGGCCCTCCCTCTAGTTGGCTCCTGCACAAGTTGGGTAAGGTAGTTCTCTTTAATTGTTCTCAAGAACTTATCACCCTTGTGATATTCGCAGGTTTCGTCTTCCTATATTATATCCAGATAATTAAAATCCCTCATAATAGTTACTTCATTGCGGTTTTACACCTCTTCTATTTTCCTTAATAAGGTTTCAGTTTCTTCTGTTGCTTTTGGTGGCCTATAGAAAACCCCTATCAGGTTGTCTTTTTTTTTTTTTTTTTTTTTCTCTCTCCCAGTATTTCTACCCACAGAGATTCCATGCTTTTATCTCTTGCACATATATCTTCTCCTAGCCTCGGCATTAAGTAGGATTTAACGTACAGGCACACCCCTCCCCCTTTCTGTTCACCACGGTCACTTCTGAAGAGATTGTAACCCTGTAAATTTACAGCCCAATCGCACTTATCAAGCCATGTTTCCGTTATTCCCACTATATCGTAAATTTCATCAGCCCTTCTCACTTTAAGCTCACCCACTTTACTGATCAGAATTCTTGCATTCGTGGTCATACAATTTATATGGTGGTTGTTCTTTATATTCATTGTGCTACTAATGGTACTATTGGCTGTTCTGTCAGTGCTAACTGTACTTACAACCCCCCACCCCCCAATCCATTCCCATTACTTGGGAATCATGTCTTTCCAAACCAAAAAGTGGTTGATACAGTCCTAAAAATCCGTAAAAAATATATACTTAAAAAAGAGAAAACAAAAAGTGGGAAAAAGATATACATACAACGTCCGTTCACCTGCCTGGGTCATCAGAAGAATCCTCTGACGTAAACGTTGGGTATATGTAACATTATGCTAAATTACCTTAATGCATCCCCCTTCCCAAAAATATGTAGTACAAAATGCTGCCACTAAAAAGTCTAACCTGTCCACTAAAATGAAGCCCTCCTGCAGCTACATGATGGAAAGCTCCCTCTTAGACTCGCTCTCAGGCTTCAGCATCGGTGATGCACCTGTCTGTAGCCGCTATAGACCCATCTCCCTGATCAATGTCAACCTTCAACTGGATTCCCAAATGATGGCGTTCTTCTGTCTTTGTCATTTACTTCCTAATCTTAGACCCTTCAGGCGGGGTTCATTTACTTACTAATCTTAGACCCTTCAATCAGGCAGGGTTCATTTACTTCCTAATCTTAGACCCTTCAATCAGGCAGGGTTCATTTACTTCCTAATCTTAGACCCTTCAATCAGGCGGGGTTCATTTACTTCCTAATCTTAGACCCTTCAGGCGGGGTTCATTGGTGGCGGCGAGACGAGGGAGAGACTCTAAAATCATTCTTTGATCTCCGATGTGAACTACGAAGACCTCATTGGGTTTTCCTCTGACGCTTCAGATGGTATGTTCTGTAGCCCATTCTGGAAGGCTCTGCAAGGCCTATCCTAATAATGGCTCTTTATAATGCCCTACAGCTCAGGTTCTCATTAACCCCTTAACGACGCAGAGCATACAGTTACATCCTGTGCATTCAAGGTTTGTATGGAGGAAGATCAGGAATCGATCCCTCTCCATGCAGTTTGAGTGCTGACATTTTTTACAGCTGACACCCGTTGGCAACGGACCCAATCTGCGTGAACGCTGATCGTGATGTTAACCTTTTAAATGCCACTTTTAGGTACATCCCCGCTTGAGACTCACTGGAGTTCGATTATGATGTACGGTTTGCACAGATTAATATACATTTTTATATTGTGGTCCAGTACTCGGCGATGGGCTCTGTCCTCTTACAGCTCTGATGTGTTACATTGTATATTGGGGTCCAGTACTCGGCGATGGGCTCTGTCCTCTTGCAGCTCTGATCTGTTATATTGTATATTGTGGTCCAGTACTCGGCGATGGGCTCTGTCCTCTTACAGCTCTGATGTGTTACATTGTATATTGGGGTCCAGTACTCGGCGATGGGCCCTGTTCTCTTGTAGCTCTGATGTTACATTGTATATTGTGCTCCAGTACTCGGCGATGGGCTCTGTCCTCTTGCAGCTCTGATCTGTTACATTGTATATTGGGGTCCAGTACTCGGCGATGGGCCCTGTCCTCTTGTAGCTCTGATCTGTTACATTGTATATTGTGGTCCAGTACTCGGCGATGGGCTCTGTCCTCTTGCAGCTCTGATGTTACATTTTATATTGTGGTCCAGTACTCGGCGATGGGCTCTGTCCTCTTGCAGCTCTGATGTTACATTGTATATTGTGGTCCAGTACTCGGCGATGGGCTCTGTCCTCTTACAGCTCTGATGTGTTACATTGTATATTGTGGTCCAGTACTCGGCGATGGGCTCTGTCCTCTTACAGCTCTGATGTGTTACATTGTATATTGTGGTCCAGTACTCGGCGATGGGCTCTGTCCTCTTGCAGCTCTGATGTGTTACATTGTATATTGTGGTCCAGTACTCGGCGATGGGCTCTGTCCTCTTGTAGCTCTGATCTGTTACATTGTATATTGTGGTCCAGTACTCGGCGATGGGCTCTGTCCTCTTACAGCTCTGATGTGTTACATTGTATATTGGGGTCCAGTACTCGGCGATGGGCTCTGTCCTCTTGCAGCTCTGTTACATTGTATATTGTGGTCCAGTACTCGGCGATGGGCTCTGTCCTCTTGCAGCTCTGATGTTACATTGTATATTGTGGTCCAGTACTCGGCGATGGGCTCTGTCCTCTTACAGCTCTGATGTGTTACATTGTATATTGTGGTCCAGTACTCGGCGATGGGCTCTGTCCTCTTACAGCTCTGATGTGTTACATTGTATATTGTGGTCCAGTACTCGGCGATGGGCTCTGTCCTCTTGCAGCTCTGATGTGTTACATTGTATATTGGGGTCCAGTACTCGGCGATGGGCTCTGTCCTCTTGCAGCTCTGATGTGTTACATTGTATATTGTGGTCCAGTACTCGGCGATGGGCTCTGTCCTCTTGCAGCTCTGATGTTACATTGTATATTGTGGTCCAGTACTCGGCGATGGGCTCTGTCCTCTTGCAGCTCTGATGTGTTACATTGTATATTGGGGTCCAGTACTCGGCGATGGGCTCTGTCCTCTTGTAGCTCTGATGTGTTACATTGTATATTGTGGTCCAGTACTCGGCGATGGGCTCTGTCCTCTTGTAGCTCTGATGTGTTACATTGTATATTGTGGTCCAGTACTCGGTGATGGGCTCTGTCCTCTTGTAGCTCTGATGTGTTACATTGTATATTGGGGTCCAGTACTCGGCGATGGGCTCTGTCCTCCTGCAGCTCTGATGTGTTACATTGTATATTGGGGTCCAGTACTCGGCGATGGGCTCTGTCCTCTTGTAGCTCTGATGTTACATTGTATATTGTGGTCCAGTACTCGGCGATGGGCTCTGTCCTCTTGCAGCTCTGATGTGTTACATTGTATATTGGGGTCCAGTACTCGGCGATGGGCTCTGTCCTCTTGTAGCTCTGATGTGTTACATTGTATATTGTGGTCCAGTACTCGGCGATGGGCTCTGTCCTCTTGTAGCTCTGATGTGTTACATTGTATATTGTGGTCCAGTACTCGGTGATGGGCTCTGTCCTCTTGTAGCTCTGATCTGTTACATTGTATATTGGGGTCCAGTACTCGGCGGTGGGCTCTGTCCTCTTGCAGCTCTGATCTGTTACATTGTATATTGGGGTCCAGTACTCGGCGATGGGCTCTGTCCTCTTGCAGCTCTGATCTGTTACATTGTATATTGGGGTCCAGTACTCGGCGATGGGCTCTGTCCTCTTGCAGCTCTGATGTGTTACATTTTATATTGTGGTCCAGTACTCGGCGATGGGCTCTGTCCTCTTGCAGCCCTGATCTGTTACATTGTATATTGTGGTCCAGTACTCGGCGATGGGCTCTGTCCTCTTGTAGTTCTGATGTTACATTGTATATTGTGGTCCAGTACTCGGCGATGGGCTCTGTCCTCTTGCAGCTCTGATCTGTTACATTGTATATTGGGGTCCAGTACTCGGCGATGGGCTCTGTCCTCTTGCGGCTCTGATCTGTTACATTGTATATTGTGGTCCAGTACTCGGCGATGGGCTCTGTCCTCTTGCGGCTCTGATGTTACATTGTATATTGTGGTCCAGTACTCGGCGATGGGCTCTGTCCTCTTACAGCTCTGATCTGTTACATTGTATATTGTGGTCCAGTGCTCGGCGATGGGCTCTGTCCTTTTGCAGTTCTGATGTGTTACATTGTATATTGGGGTCCAGTACTCGGCGATGGGCTCTGTCCTCTTGCAGCTCTGATGTGTTACATTGTATATTGGGGTCCAGTACCCGGCGATGGGCTCTGTCCTCTTGCAGCTCTGATCTGTTACATTGTATATTGTGGTCCAGTACTCGGCGATGGGCTCTGTCCTCTTGCAGCTCTGATCTGTTACATTGTATATTGTGGTCCAGTACTCGGCAATGGGCTCTGTCCTCTTGTAGCTCTGATGTTACATTGTATATTGTGGTCCAGTACTCGGCGATGGGCTCTGTCCTTTTGCAGTTCTGATGTGTTACATTGTATATTGGGGTCCAGTACTCGGCGATGGGCTCTGTCCTCTTGCAGCTCTGATCTGTTACATTGTATATTGGGGTCCAGTACTCGGCGATGGGCTCTGTCCTCTTGCAGCTCTGATCTGTTACATTGTATATTGGGGTCCAGTACTCGGCGATGGGCTCTGTCCTCTTGTAGCTCTGATGTTACATTGTATATTGTGGTCCAGTACTCGGCGATGGGCTCTGTTCTCTTGCAGCTCTGATGTTACATTGTATATTGTGGTCCAGTACTCGGCGATGGGCTCTGTCCTCTTCTAGCTCTGATGTTACATTGTATATTGTGGTCCAGTACCCGGCGATGGGCTCTGTCCTCTTGCAGCTCTGATGTGTTACATTGTATATTGTGGTCCAGTACTCGGCGATGGGCTCTGTCCTCCTGCAGCTCTGATCTGTTACATTGTATATTGTGGTCCAGTACTCGGCGATGGGCTCTGTCCTCTTGCAGCTCTGATGTTACATTGTATATTGTGGTCCAGTACTCGGCGATGGGCTCTGTCCTCTTGCGGCTCTGATGTTACATTGTATATTGTGGTCCAGTACTCGGCGATGGGCTCTGTCCTCCTGCAGCTCTGATGTTACATTGTATATTGTGGTCCAGTACCCGGCGATGGGCTCTGTCCTCTTGCAGCTCTGATGTGTTACATTGTATATTGGGGTCCAGTACTCGGCGATGGGCTCTGTCCTCTTGCAGCTCTGATGTGTTACATTGTATATTGGGGTCCAGTACTCGGCAATGGGCTCTGTCCTCTTGTAGCTCTGATGTGTTACATTGTATATTGTGGTCCAGTACTCGGCGATGGGCTCTGTCCTCTTGCAGCTCTGATCTGTTACATTGTATATTGTGGTCCAGTACTCGGCGATGGGCTCTGTCCTCTTGCAGCTCTGATGTTACATTGTATATTGTGGTCCAGTACTCGGCGATGGGCTCTGTCCTCTGTCAGCTCTGATGTGTTACATTTTATATTGTGGTCCAGTACTCGGCGATGGGCTCTGTCCTCTTGTAGCTCTGATGTGTTACATTGTATATTGTGGTCCAGTACTCGGCGATGGGCTCTGTCCTCCTGCAGCTCTGATGTTACATTGTATATTGTGGTCCAGTACTCGGCGATGGGCTCTGTCCTCTTGCAGCTCTGATGTGTTACATTGTATATTGGGGTCCAGTACTCGGCGATGGGCTCTGTCCTCTTGCAGCTCTGATGTTACATTTTATATTGGGGTCCAGTACTCGGCGATGGGCTCTGTCCTCTTGCAGCTCTGTTACATTGTATATTGTGGTCCAGTACTCGGCGATGGGCTCTGTCCTCTTGCAGCTCTGATGTGTTACATTGTATATTGGGGTCCAGTACTCGGCGATGGGCTCTGTCCTCTTGCGGCTCTGATGTGTTACATTGTATATTGTGGTCCAGTACTCGGCGATGGGCTCTGTCCTCTTGCAGCTCTGATGTTACATTGTATATTGTGGTCCAGTACTCGGCGATGGGCTCTGTCCTCTTGCAGCTCTGATCTGTTACATTGTATATTGTGGTCCAGTACTCGGCGATGGGCTCTGTCCTCTTGCAGCTCTGATCTGTTACATTTTATATTGGGGTCCAGTACTCGGCGATGGGCTCTGTCCTCTTGCAGCTCTGATGTTACATTTTATATTGGGGTCCAGTACTCGGCGATGGGCTCTGTCCTCTTGCGGCTCTGATCTGTTACATTGTATATTGTGGTCCAGTACTCGGCGATGGGCTCTGGCCTCTTGTAGCTCTGATGTTACATTGTATATTGTGGTCCAGTACTCGGCGATGGGCTCTGTCCTCTTGCAGCTCTGATGTTACATTGTATATTGTGGTCCAGTACTCGGCGATGGGCTCTGTCCTCTTACAGCTCTGATGTGTTACATTGTATATTGTGGTCCAGTACTCGGCGATGGGCTCTGTCCTCTTACAGCTCTGATGTGTTACATTGTATATTGTGGTCCAGTACTCGGCGATGGGCTCTGTCCTCTTGCAGCTCTGATGTGTTACATTGTATATTGTGGTCCAGTACTCGGCGATGGGCTCTGTCCTCTTGTAGCTCTGATGTGTTACATTGTATATTGTGGTCCAGTACTCGGCGATGGGCTCTGTCCTCTTGCAGCTCTGATGTGTTACATTGTATATTGGGGTCCAGTACTCGGCGATGGGCTCTGTCCTCTTGCAGCCCTATGTTACATTGTATATTGTGGTCCAGTACTCGGCGATGGGCTCTGTCCTCTTGCAGCTCTGATGTTACATTTTATATTGGGGTCCAGTACTCGGCGATGGGCTCTGTCCTCTTGTAGCTCTGATGTGTTACATTGTATATTGTGGTCCAGTACTCGGCGATGGGCTCTGTCCTCTTGTAGCTCTGATCTGTTACATTGTATATTGGGGTCCAGTACTCGGCGGTGGGCTCTGTCCTCTTGCAGCTCTGATCTGTTACATTGTATATTGGGGTCCAGTACTCGGCGATGGGCTCTGTCCTCTTGCAGCTCTGATGTGTTACATTGTATATTGGGGTCCAGTACTCGGCGATGGGCTCTGTCCTCTTGCAGCTCTGATGTGTTACATTGTATATTGTGGTCCAGTACTCGGCGATGGGCTCTGTCCTCTTGCAGCTCTGATGTTACATTTTATATTGGGGTCCAGTACTCGGCGATGGGCTCTGTCCTCTTACAGCTCTGATGTGTTACATTGTATATTGTGGTCCAGTACTCGGCGATGGGCTCTGTTCTCTTGCAGCTCTGATGTTACATTGTATATTGTGGTCCAGTACTCGGCGATGGGCTCTGTCCTCTTGCAGCTCTGATGTGTTACATTGTATATTGGGGTCCAGTACTCGGCGATGGGCTCTGTCCTCTTGTAGCTCTGATGTGTTACATTGTATATTGTGGTCCAGTACTCGGCGATGGGCTCTGTCCTCTTGTAGCTCTGATGTGTTACATTGTATATTGTGGTCCAGTACTCGGCGATGGGCTCTGTCCTCTTGTAGCTCTGATCTGTTACATTGTATATTGGGGTCCAGTACTCGGCGGTGGGCTCTGTCCTCTTGCAGCTCTGATCTGTTACATTGTATATTGGGGTCCAGTACTCGGCGATGGGCTCTGTCCTCTTGCAGCTCTGATGTGTTACATTTTATATTGTGGTCCAGTACTCGGCGATGGGCTCTGTCCTCTTGCAGCTCTGATGTGTTACATTGTATATTGGGGTCCAGTACTCGGCAATGGGCTCTGTCCTCTTGTAGCTCTGATGTTACATTGTATATTGGGGTCCAGTACCCGGCGATGGGCTCTGTCCTCTTGCAGCTCTGATGTGTTACATTGTATATTGTGGTCCAGTACTCGGCGATGGGCTCTGTCCTCTTGCAGCTCTGATGTTACATTGTATATTGGGGTCCAGTACTCGGCGATGGGCTCTGTCCTCTTGCAGCTCTGATCTGTTACATTGTATATTGTGGTCCAGTACTCGGCGATGGGCTCTGTCCTCTTGCGGCTCTGATGTTACATTGTATATTGTGGTCCAGTACTCGGCGATGGGCTCTGTCCTCTTGCGGCTCTGATGTTACATTGTATATTGTGGTCCAGTACTCGGCGATGGGCCCTGTCCTCTTGCAGCGTGGATCTGTTACATTGTATATTGTGGTCCAGTACTCGGCGATGGGCTCTGTCCTCTTGCAGCTCTGATGTTACATTGTATATTGGGGTCCAGTACTCGGCGATGGGCTCTGTCCTCTTGCGGCTCTGATCTGTTACATTGTATATTGGGGTCCAGTACTCGGCGATGGGCTCTGTCCTCTTGTAGCTCTGATGTTACATTGTATATTGTGGTCCAGTACTCGGCGATGGGCTCTGTCCTCTTGCAGCTCTGATGTTACATTGTATATTGGGGTCCAGTACTCGGCGATGGGCTCTGTCCTCTTGCGGCTCTGATCTGTTACATTGTATATTGGGGTCCAGTACTCGGCGATGGGCTCTGTCCTCTTGCAGCTCCGATCTGTTACATTGTATATTGTGGTCCAGTACTCGGCGATGGGCTCTGTCCTCTTGTAGCTCTGATGTGTTACATTGTATATTGTGGTCCAGTACTCGGCGATGGGCTCTGTCCTCTTGCAGCTCTGATGTGTTACATTTTATATTGGGGTCCAGTACTCGGCGATGGGCTCTGTCCTCTTGTAGCTCTGATGTGTTACATTGTATATTGTGGTCCAGTACTCGGCGATGGGCTCTGTCCTCTTGTAGCTCTGATGTGTTACATTGTATATTGTGGTCCAGTACTCGGCGATGGGCTCTGTCCTCTTGTAGCTCTGATCTGTTACATTGTATATTGGGGTCCAGTACTCGGCGGTGGGCTCTGTCCTCTTGCAGCTCTGATCTGTTACATTGTATATTGGGGTCCAGTACTCGGCGATGGGCTCTGTCCTCTTGCAGCTCTGATGTGTTACATTTTATATTGTGGTCCAGTACTCGGCGATGGGCTCTGTCCTCTTACAGCTCTGATGTTACATTTTATATTGTGGTCCAGTACTCGGCAATGGGCTCTGTCCTCTTGTAGCTCTGATGTTACATTGTATATTGGGGTCCAGTACCCGGCGATGGGCTCTGTCCTCTTGCAGCTCTGATGTGTTACATTGTATATTGTGGTCCAGTACTCGGCGATGGGCTCTGTCCTCTTGCAGCTCTGATGTTACATTGTATATTGGGGTCCAGTACTCGGCGATGGGCTCTGTCCTCTTGCAGCTCTGATCTGTTACATTGTATATTGTGGTCCAGTACTCGGCGATGGGCTCTGTCCTCTTGCGGCTCTGATGTTACATTGTATATTGTGGTCCAGTACTCGGCGATGGGCTCTGTCCTCTTGCGGCTCTGATGTTACATTGTATATTGTGGTCCAGTACTCGGCGATGGGCCCTGTCCTCTTGCAGCGTGGATCTGTTACATTGTATATTGTGGTCCAGTACTCGGCGATGGGCTCTGTCCTCTTGCAGCTCTGATGTTACATTGTATATTGGGGTCCAGTACTCGGCGATGGGCTCTGTCCTCTTGCGGCTCTGATCTGTTACATTGTATATTGGGGTCCAGTACTCGGCGATGGGCTCTGTCCTCTTGTAGCTCTGATGTTACATTGTATATTGTGGTCCAGTACTCGGCGATGGGCTCTGTCCTCTTGCAGCTCTGATGTTACATTGTATATTGGGGTCCAGTACTCGGCGATGGGCTCTGTCCTCTTGCGGCTCTGATCTGTTACATTGTATATTGGGGTCCAGTACTCGGCGATGGGCTCTGTCCTCTTGCAGCTCCGATCTGTTACATTGTATATTGTGGTCCAGTACTCGGCGATGGGCTCTGTCCTCTTGTAGCTCTGATGTGTTACATTGTATATTGTGGTCCAGTACTCGGCGATGGGCTCTGTCCTCTTGCAGCTCTGATGTGTTACATTTTATATTGGGGTCCAGTACTCGGCGATGGGCTCTGTCCTCTTGCGGCTCTGATGTGTTACATTGTATATTGTGGTCCAGTACCCGGCGATGGGCTCTGTCCTCTTGCAGCTCTGATCTGTTACATTGTATATTGTGGTCCAGTACTCGGCGATGGGCTCTGTCCTCTGCCAGCTCTGATCTGTTACATTGTATATTGTGGTCCATTACTCGGCGATGGGCTCTGTCCTCTTGCAGCTCTGATGTGTTACATTGTGGCCCAGTACTCGGCGATGGGCTCTGTCCTCTTGCAGCTCTGATCTGTTACATTGTATATTGTGGTCCAGTACTCAGCGATGGGCTCTGTCCTCTTGCAGCTCTGTTACATTGTATATTGTGGTCCAGTACTCGGCGATGGGCTCTGGCCTCTTGTAGCTCTGATGTGTTACATTGTATATTGTGGTCCAGTACTCGGCGATGGGCTCTGTCCTCTTGTAGCTCTGATGTGTTACATTGTATATTGTGTTCCAGTACTCGGCGATGGGCTCTGTCCTCTTGCAGCTCTGTGTTACATTGTATATTGGGGTCCAGTACTCGGCGATGGGCTCTGTCCTCTTGCGGCTCTGATGTTACATTGTATATTGTGGTCCAGTACTCGGCGATGGGCTCTGTCCTCTTGCAGCTCTGATGTGTTACATTGTATATTGTGGTCCAGTACTCGGCGATGGGCTCTGTCCTCTTGCGGCTCTGATGTTACATTGTATATTGTGGTCCAGTACTCGGCGATGGGCTCTGTCCTCCTGCAGCTCTGATGTGTTACATTGTATATTGGGGTCCAGTACTCGGCGATGGGCTCTGTCCTCTTGTAGCTCTGATGTTACATTGTATATTGTGGTCCAGTACTCGGCGATGGGCTCTGTCCTCTTGCAGCTCTGATGTGTTACATTGTATATTGTGGTCCAGTACTCGGCGATGGGCTCTGTCCTCTTGCAGCTCTGATGTTACATTGTATATTGTGGTCCAGTACTCGGCGATGGGCTCTGTCCTCCTGCAGCTCTGATGTGTTACATTGTATATTGGGGTCCAGTACTCGGCGATGGGCTCTGTCCTCTTGTAGCTCTGATGTTACATTGTATATTGTGGTCCAGTACTCGGCGATGGGCTCTGTCCTCTTGCAGCTCTGATGTGTTACATTGTATATTGTGGTCCAGTACTCGGCGATGGGCTCTGTCCTCTTGCGGCTCTGATGTTACATTGTATATTGTGGTCCAGTACTCGGCGATGGGCTCTGTCCTCCTGCAGCTCTGATGTGTTACATTGTATATTGGGGTCCAGTACTCGGCGATGGGCTCTGTCCTCTTGTAGCTCTGATGTTACATTGTATATTGTGGTCCAGTACTCGGCGATGGGCTCTGTCCTCTTGCAGCTCTGATGTGTTACATTGTATATTGTGGTCCAGTACCCGGCGATGGGCTCTGTCCTCTTGCAGCTCTGATGTTACATTGTATATTGTGGTCCAGTACTCGGCGATGGGCTCTGTCCTCTTACAGCTCTGATGTGTTACATTGTATATTGGGGTCCAGTACTCGGCGATGGGCTCTGTCCTCTTGCAGCTCTGATCTGTTACATTGGTTATTGGGGTCCAGTACTCGGCGATGGGCTCTGTCCTCTTGCAGCTCTGATGTGTTACATTGTATATTGTGGTCCAGTACTCGGCGATGGGCTCTGTCCTCTTGCAGCTCTGATCTGTTACATTGGTTATTGGGGTCCAGTACTCGGCGATGGGCTCTGTCCTCTTGCAGCTCTGATGTGTTACATTGTATATTGTGGTCCAGTACTCGGCGATGGGCTCTGTCCTCTTGCAGCTCTGATGTGTTACATTGTATATTGTGGTCCAGTACTCGGCGATGGGCTCTGTCCTCTTGCAGCTCTGATCTGTTACATTGGTTATTGGGGTCCAGTACTCGGCGATGGGCTCTGGCCTCTTGTAGCTCTGATGTTACATTGTATATTGTGGTCCAGTACTCGGCGATGGGCTCTGTCCTCTTGTAGCTCTGATGTGTTACATTGTATATTGGGGTCCAGTACTCGGCGATGGGCTCTGTCCTCTTGCGGCTCTGTTACATTGTATATTGTGGTCCAGTACTCGGCGATGGGCTCTGTCCTCTTGTAGCTCTGATGTGTTACATTGTATATTGTGGTCCAGTACTCGGCGATGGGCTCTGTCCTCTTGCAGCTCTGATCTGTTACATTGTATATTGGGGTCCAGTACTCGGCGATGGGCTCTGTCCTCTTGCAGCTCTGATGTGTTACATTGTATATTGTGGTCCAGTACTCGGCGATGGGCTCTGTCCTCTTGTAGCTCTGATGTTACATTGTATATTGGGGTCCAGTACTCGGCGATGGGCTCTGTCCTCTTGCAGCTCTGTTACATTGTATATTGTGGTCCAGTACTCGGCGATGGGCTCTGTCCTCTTACAGCTCTGATCTGTTACATTGTATATTGTGGTCCAGTACTCGGCGATGGGCTCTGTCCTCCTGCAGCTCTGATGTTACATTGTATATTGTGGTCCAGTACTCGGCGATGGGCTCTGTCCTCTTGCAGCTCTGATGTGTTACATTGTGGTCCAGTACTCGGCGATGGGCTCTGTCCTCTTGTAGCTCTGATCTGTTACATTGTATATTGTGGTCCAGTACTCGGCGATGGGCTCTGTCCTCTTGCAGCTCTGTTACATTGTATATTGTGGTCCAGTACTCGGCGATGGGCTCTGTCCTCTTGCAGCTCTGATGTTACATTGTATATTGGGGTCCAGTACTCGGCGATGGGCTCTGTCCTCTTGCAGCTCTGATCTGTTACATTGTTTATCGTGGTCCAGTACTCGGCGATGGGCTCTGTCCTCTTGCAGCTCTGATCTGTTACATTGTATATTGTGGTCCAGTACTCGGCGATGGGCTCTGTCCTCTTGCAGCTCTGATGTGTTACATTGTATATTGTGGTCCAGTACTCGGCGATGGGCTCTGTCCTCTTGTAGCTCTGATGTGTTACATTGTATATTGTGGTCCAGTACTCGGCGATGGGCTCTGTCCTCTTGCAGCTCTGATGTTACATTGTATATTGGGGTCCAGTACTCGGCGATGGGCTCTGTCCTCTTGCAGCTCTGATGTTACATTGTATATTGGGGTCCAGTACTCGGCGATGGGCTCTGTCCTCTTGCAGCTCTGATGTGTTACATTGTATATTGGGGTCCAGTATACGGGCGATGGGCTCTGTCCTCTTGCAGCTCTGATGTTACATTGTATATTGGGGTCCAGTACTCGGCGATGGGCTCTGTCCTCTTGCAGCTCTGATCTGTTACATTGTATATTGGGGTCCAGTATACGGGCGATGGGCTCTGTCCTCTTGCAGCTCTGATGTTACATTGTATATTGGGGTCCAGTACTCGGCGATGGGCTCTGTCCTCTTGCAGCTCTGTTACATAGTATATTGTGGTCCAGTACTCGGCGATGGGCTCTGTCCTCCTGCAGCTCTGATGTTACATTTTATATTGTGGTCCAGTACTCGGCGATGGGCTCTGTCCTCTTGCAGCTCTGATGTGTTACATTGTATATTGTGGTCCAGTACTCGGCGATGGGCTCTGTCCTCTTGCGGCTCTGATGTGTTACATTGTATATTGTGGTCCAGTACTCGGCGATGGGCTCTGTCCTCTTGCAGCTCTGATGTGTTACATTGTATATTGGGGTCCAGTACTCGGCGATGGGCTCTGTCCTCTTGCAGCTCTGATATGTTACATTGTATATTGGGGTCCAGTACTCGGCGATGGGCTCTGTCCTCTTGCAGCTCTGATGTGTTACATTGTGGTCCAGTACTCGGCGATGGGCTCTGTCCTCTTGCAGCTCTGATGTGTTACATTGTATATTGGGGTCCAGTACTCGGCGATGGGCTCTGTCCTCTTGCAGCTCTGATGTTACATTGTATATTGTGGTCCAGTACCCGGCGATGGGCTCTGTCCTCTTGCAGCTCTGATGTGTTACATTGTATATTGTGGTCCAGTACTCGGCGATGGGCTCTGTCCTCTTGCAGCTCTGATGTGTTACATTGTATATTGGGGTCCAGTACTCGGCGATGGGCTCTGTTCTCTTACAGCTCTGATGTTACATTGTATATTGTGGTCCAGTACTCGG
The DNA here is from genome assembly GCF_035609145.1 of Eleutherodactylus coqui. NCBI lineage: Eukaryota > Metazoa > Chordata > Amphibia > Anura > Eleutherodactylidae > Eleutherodactylus > Eleutherodactylus coqui. The sequence continues at coordinate 223,502,746 of NC_089843.1, forward strand.
CGATGGGCTCTGTCCTCTTGCAGCTCTGATATGTTACATTGTATATTGTGGTCCAGTACTCGGCGATGGGCTCTGTCCTCTTGCGGCTCTGATGTGTTACATTGTATATTGTGGTCCAGTACTCGGCGATGGGCTCTGTCCTCTTGCAGCTCTGATGTGTTACATTGTATATTGGGGTCCAGTACCCGGCGATGGGCTCTGTCCTCTTGCAGCTCTGATGTGTTACATTGTATATTGGGGTCCAGTACTCGGCGATGGGCTCTGTCCTCTTGTAGCTCTGATGTGTTACATTGTATATTGGGGTCCAGTACTCGGCGATGGGCTCTGTCCTCTTGCAGCTCTGATGTGTTACATTGTATATTGTGGTCCAGTACTCGGCGATGGGCTCTGTCCTCTTGTAGCTCTGATGTTACATTGTATATTGGGGTCCAGTACTCGGCGATGGGCTCTGTCCTCTTGTAGCTCTGATGTTACATTGTATATTGGGGTCCAGTACTCGGCGATGGGCTCTGTCCTCTTGCAGCTCTGATGTGTTACATTGTATATTGGGGTCCAGTATTCGGGCGATGGGCTCTGTCCTCTTGTAGCTCTGATCTGTTAAATTTGTTAATAAAAAGCAATTTACCAGAAAATGGCTTTTGGAATGCAATAATGAAAAGTAAAAATTTGGTCTTTTTTAAAGGGGTATTCTCATCTCAGAGATTTATGGCATATCCTGTGGAGATAACCGAAAGGTGCCGACAGCACAGCTTAATGCCATGTATAGCCGGATGGGTGTATACAAAGTCACATCAATGGGTCTGATCCAACAAAGGCCCCCATTATAATCCTGTGGAGATGTCATAAATGTGTGATAGGCATGAGCACCACCTTTTGGGAACTCCTTTTATCTCCAGAACTGGGCCTGCCATTGGCTTCTGTTACCCCAATGAAGGGGAATGGGAGTTGTGTAAATAACGTAGTAAAGTATAGAATGTTGGTTCCACAACTGAAGTGCTGGGAGCGCGGTCTGCTGTGCTACGCCCTATTTGGAGCTCCTACCTGCTTTCTATGGGTACAGAAGCTGTGTAATATATTACATATATGGCCACCAGTTCCCACTATATATGCAAACTGGTATTGGCTGAGCTAGCAATACTCTTAAGGCTGGGTTCACACAGGGCGGATTTGCTGCGGTTTTGACGCAGCAGATCCGCCCGCGGCCGCTAATCTTGGGATTAGCCAGCCTTGTGGATGAGCTAATCCGCTGCGGTAAATCCGGACGAAACCGCGGCTGCAGCCGTGATTTCAAAAGAAGCAGCAGGTCTGTTTATTTTCTTTTTTTTATTTATTTATGTTACGGCCGCGCTCTCCTCTATGGGAGCGCCGGCCGCAACGGAAAAGCATGCGGCCGGGCCGCTTCAAAGCCGCCGCGGCTTAAACCGCGGCAGTTCTCCTGGTGGGAATCTCGCGGTTTTTGCTGCGGCCAAACTGCGAGATTTCCGACGGGAATACGCCCCGTGTAAACCCAGCCTAAGGATGGCCCTAAAGGAGTTACATAATTCTGCAGGTACCTGACTTTGCAGAGTGAGCTGCCTTGTGTATATGTTGTTGTACACTTTTGGCCTTTGTGACCTGTATCCTGAATTTTCCCCCTCTGCAGGCTGTATCTCTGATTTTTCAGTCTTCTCTGAGCTACTGTCAGGAATCTAGCTGTTAGACTGTCTTCTGTGCACAAGAAGAAAACTGCTGATTCTTCTCCCTAATAACAATCTGTAACTGGCAGAAATATATCATGTAGGGCAGTAGAGAAGTACTGAGCAGTGTAGATGGGAATAAAAAGCGCTCCCCATTAGCTTTAGTAGGTTTTTGTGTCTGTGCCTCTCTCCCTCCACTCCCAATATGTGTGCCGCATGAGTCCTCCCTATGATGAGCCGTGTCCCCAGTAACACGTCTTGTACTGAAGGCATGTCCTAGCACTTCATAACGCTCTATTACTCATCCATGACTCCTCTCACCCGGAGATAATGGCTATTTCTGTCCGCTATAATGGGGAGAGCAGTATCTCCCTCTCCTGCAGTAGGTTTCCTTGGTCTCCTTATGGAATATTTACCTTACAGCCACTGTTATGGCCTGGATGTTGGCTCGATCCCCGTCACTCGCACAACGAAGGCAGTTGGTTACCGATCCTCTTCTATATGAAACCCTAGTATATAAGAAGGGGTTACACGGCTCAAGGTGGTTGGAGCTCATCTGTTAGTGTATGTGGCTAGCAGAATCTCTTTAGTGTTTCTTGCTTAACCCTTTGCAATCCAATGTTAGATCCAGGCTTTCCTAGGGAGCCTTCTCTTTCTGCCATTTTACTATGGCACCATCTGCTGGCTAGAGCTAGTACTGCAGTATGTGACATGCTGGAGGCCCCCGACAACAGAGCGGCCAGTAATATACAGTAAGAACACCCTGCCAGACGTCTTTCGACATCAAAGCTGTACAGGCTTAAATCAGACTGTTGGAAGAAGTCAGACAGTGGATTGGAAAGGGTTAAAGGGGTTGTCCCGCGGCAGCAAGTGGGTCTATACACTTCTGTATGGCCATATTAATGCACTTTGTAATATACATTGTGCATTAATTATGAGCCATACAGAAGTTATTCACTTACCTGCTCCGTTGCTAGCGTCCTCGTCTCCATGGTGCCGTCTAATTTTCAGCGTCTAATCGCCTGATTAGACGCGCTTGCGCAGTCCCGGTCTTCTCCCTTCTGAATGGGGCCGCTCGTGCCGGAGAGCGGCTCCTCGTAGCTCCGCCTTGTCATGTGCCGATTCCAGCCAATCAGGAGGCTGGAATCGGCAATGGACCGCACAGAAGACCTGCGGTCCACCGAGGGTGAAGATCCCGGCGGCCATCTTCGCAAGGTAAGTAAGAAGTCACCGGAGCGCGGGGATTCGGGTAAGCACTACCTGGTTTGTTTTTTTTTAAACCCCTGCATCGGGTTTGTCTCGCGCCGAACGGGGAGGGCTATTAAAAAAAAAAAAAAACCCCCGTTTCAGCGCGGGACAACCCCTTTAATCCTTACAGGTTTATACTGTGACGTCTATTATGTTACTGTAAATGTCTGGACTCGCCTTTTTGTTAGAACTTTTTTTTTTTTCTTCAATTTTTTTTTTTTTTTCCCTTGATTATTTTTTTAAATGTATTTTTAATCACGTTGTAAGCGGTTCCTTAATTCCACAACCCTGCTTGAAGGGGTTGTCCAGGAATTCACCAAAACGGCAGCCCGTGGAGAGCCGTGGAGGGAAGAAGGGGCATACCGTTGGTGGGCCTGATGGGCTGCCGTGGGCCGTGGGGCGATGCCATCTTGTTGTATATCTGAACAACCTCTTTAAAGTATTTTTAATTATCCAAGTGGATTTGTAAAAACTCCCTATTAGGACGTCAGATTTGCTTTTATGAAAATAAATGTTGTAGCTTTTCCTTCCGTCACTCAGACAATTGTTTCCATCTTTGCCCCGTTGTCGTCTGCCGTTCAGCTGATAACCCTTGTAAGACCTTCTTGGATGTTTTTGCATTTCTCTTAGCTGAAAACGAGTGAAAACGAGGAGAAGTCCGAGCAGAGTTCGGCTCCGTTACTGCCCGGTCAGAAGAAGAGGATCTCCCATGTAACCAACGCCAATAATGTGAGTGCCTCCTTAACGACCGCCAATAATGTGAGTGCCTCCTTAACGATCGCCAATAATGTGAGTGCCTCCTTAACGACCGCCAATAATGTGAGTGCCTCCTTAAGGTTTGGGGACATTGTAGCATCTTATCTGCAGGGGTCTTAAAGGGGTTGTCCCGCGGCAGCAAGTGGGGTTATACACTTCTGTATGGCCATATTAATGCACTTTGTAATGTACATCGTGCATTAATTATGAGCCATACAGAAGTTATTCACTTACCTGCTCTGTTGCTGGCGTCCCCGTCTCCATGGTTCCGTCTAATTTTCAGCGTCTAATCGCCCGATTAGATGCGCTTGCGCAGTCCGGTCTTCTCCCTTCTGAATGGGGCCACTCGTGCCGGAGAGCTGCTCCTCGTAGCTCCGCCCCGTGATGTGTGCCGATTCCAGCCAATCAGGAGGCTGGAATCGGCAATGGACCGCACAGAGCCCACGGTGCACCATGGGAGAAGCCCTGCGGTCCACCGTGGGTGAAGATCCCGGCGGCCATCTTCGCAAGGTAAGTAAGAAGTCACCGGAGCGCGGGGATTCGGGTAAGTACTATCCGTTTTTTTTTTTTTTTAAAACCCTGCATCGGGTTTGTCTCACGCCGAACGGGGGGGGCTATGGGGAAAAAAAAAAAAACGTTTCGGCGCGGGACAACCCCTTTAAGCTTCTCCTCCACTGAAGACTCCTTCTGTCTATCCTATGGCTGGATTCTCTCAAGATTTGTTAATAATTGTCAAACTTCACCCTTCTTGACATTCACCATATGCACTCATTGCCAGTAACATCCCTGCGTTACGGCAGGCATGGAGGCTCTACCGGGTTTCCCCAAAAATAAGACCCTGTCTTTATATTAATTTTTGCCTCAAGAGGCGCAGTCTCTTTTCGGGGGGTGTCTTATATTACTTAGCAGCCGGAGTTCAGGTCCCTCGTGCTGGTCTCCATCGCTGCTGCAGGCTTCCATTTACTTCGGCACACCAAAAGAGCGGTTCTTCCTGGTGGCGGGGCTTAAATACCCCGCTTCCAGCAAGCTTAATGCTGCGATTGGTTAATCGAGCGCCACATCAGCCAATGAGAGACGGCGCTCGATTTAACCAATCACAGACCTTCATTGAATGACATCATTGATTGGCTAATTGAACACCGGCTCTCATTGGCTAATTGAGCACCACGTCAGCCAATCAGCACATTGGCTTGCTGGGAGCGGGGTATTCAAGCCCTACGACCAGGAAGAACTGCTCTGTCGGCATGCCGGAAGACACGGAAGCCTGCAGCAGCGACTGAGCCCAGTGCGAGGGACGCAAACGCTAGCTGCTAGGTGAGTATTGTTTTTTTGTGTTTACATGTAGTTTAGCTAGGGCTTATTTTTGGGGGAGGGCTTATATTTCAAGTGCCCCACCACCACCACCCTTCCTGAAAATGGTGTAGGGCTTATTATTGTGGAAACATGGTACTACATGGATACAAGATGTGATACGGGCGGGCATGGAGGAATCCAGGGTCCATATGGTATCCTATGGGATATCGGCCAGCACTTGCTGTAACGGAGCCTGTAAATTGCACTAACAGATTTTGAAAAAAGCAGCTTGATAAAGGCGTTTTAGGACGTCCAAACACGCTGCACCAACCGTGTACCTGAAAATAAAGGTTTTTAATACTTTATTGGACCACTGGCGGATCTCTTGGGCCGGGGGAGGGGTCTTCTTCTCGGTACTCGTCTCGAGGACACCCCTGCCTTTCCAAGTGTTGAAGCATTTCTGTACCGCATGGGCGCATGGAGACTTTTAAAAGATATATTCTTTTTTTTCCTTGCATTTGGCTGGATTTCTGCATTGATAACGTGGTTTGATTGTCCTAGGGTGGCTTCACAGAGATGAATTCACGTGTAACATGATGAGAATGGAAGCCATTAATATCAGTGGGTTTGCTCGCTTTTCGTGTTATGCACGCATGTTTCTTGCGCGTGCTAAAAAAATCAAATCTGCTCTTTTTTTTTTTTTTTTGTGCATTTGCCCAAACTGCCCCATGAAATAGTGCAAAACGGCAGGGAGAAGGACACATCTGGAGCTCAATAGCCTTTTAAATCCCGGCAGGGGGTCGTCCTGCGCCCCATGTGAACGTGCCCTGCTTAGGCTAAAAAGTACAGCAAAAGCATCTCGTTTATGGTGCAAATGTGTACAGTTGTGCATGCAGCCGTGTGAGGTTGACAATGGGCCCTCTGTGGCTAGTGCTGATTTGTCAGTCAGCGGCTGACCTAGGACTGTCCTACAGGCTCTACTAAACCTCGAAAGGTAATATTGTACATAATTCTGTTTGTTTTTTTTAGGCGGATCCACCCAGTAAAGTCGCTGTCCGTCCTTACAGCCGCCCGACCCCTCAGGAGATCTGTTACCAGAGGATTCAGAAGGCTCAGGAGCAAGCTGCCCAACTGCTGGCTCAGCAGAAGACCGCCATCCTGTCCGGCATCACCCAGGGCTCCAACCCCAGGAGAAGGGTGGCCAACGTGCCCGGTACTCTATCAGTGCATTGCTTATCACACTCAAATGTAACATTAATTGTATATTATTGGCAGAACTCTCCTGTAACAAAAACCACAACTCTGGCCTTAACCTGATCGCACAGAAGGAATTGGGGAAGAATGCCAGAACTGCAGATTTTGTTAATCTTTCCTCCAGAAAAAGTGGACTGGAAAGTGATCAAAACGTCATGTATTTCCATGAAACTAGAGCTCATCCCACAAAAAGCAGCCCTTCTACAGCCCCGCTGGGGATAACGATGTGTCGTCTCTTGGAATGCAGCGACATCGGCTTATAGGAAAGTGGTAAAACCTAAAATTGTGTAAACTAGGAATCGCGGTAATCATGCGTGCCCCCCCCCCCCCCCCCCAATGTTGGCATGTTTACTCTGGACACTGGCATCCAAAAAGTGGCAGGATTTTTATTTTTGCCCCACCTCCCCCCAAAAAGTTGTACATACAATATATTTACCCCAAACTGATGCCATTAAAGAATACAACTAGTCTCACAGAAGCCGAGCCTTTTATGCAGCGATGCTGATGGGAACATAAGTCATGTGATGATGAAAAGACAAGGATTGGTTGGCTATTGGGGTTTAAGATAAGCTGGTTATTAAGGGGTTAAAGGGGATTTCTACACCAACTATTGGTGAGCTATCCTGAGGATAGTGGGTCAGCTGCTGGATGCCCGCCATCACCGGTGATGCTCCACCCCCTGCGTAGTGGCCAGCATCGGAAGTTGCGTTAGTCAGTCATTGCTGCACCTGCAGTTCCTAGTGCCGGCCACTGCACAGGGGTCGGAGCTATCTGCTTTCGCTCAGACTCCTGTGTATCATGGTGCTAATACCCTGATACCTGCTCCCCATGCCTCTGATGAGCCCGCTTAAGTGAGGAAGAATCCGTTTTTCCTGTGAGCCATGTGTGTCCTCTGCATCTGAGGGGAACGTATGCGGATGAGCTGCAGACTGAGCGAGCGAACAGGCAGCCGCTCACCTAGGAATGACTGCCTGTTTACTATGAATGGAGGTGGGTGGGCTAAAACGATCCCCAGCCGCTCCGCATCCCTTCACTCACTAAACGCAACGAGAAATATTAGCTTTAGGCAGGCATAAAATCCATTGTTGGCTCGTTTGGTTTAGGCCACAATCGTTAGTCCCTCTCATCACTTATACAGCGATGCATCGTCCTGTCTGAGCGGGCCGCCGGGTGTGAACGAGCCGGTGGGGACGTCATTCGCACGTTCAAACCAGAATCTGCTTGTGTAAAGGGCCCTGAGTTCCCATCTCCGTGTAACGACTGTTGCTCCATCACACCAGTGCGCGATAATCGATACGTCTAACCGCGAGCCCTCGCGCACGTTCTCTTGGCTTGTTGTTTTGGCGCTCAGTTGCAGCCTCCATAAGGATCTTCGCCGGCTCGCTGACCTCTGGTTATGTGTAAACGCTCCGTGCGTACATGGGAACACAAAGCCCTGAGCGAGAAGCCAGCAGTTCTTGGCGATTTCCTGCCCGCCTAAACACCCAATGCCCACCCAGCCCAGGATGGCCTTGTAATGCCCCCAATAGCCGCCCCGTCTCCGTCTGTTCATACCCAGCGGTTCTTACACTAAATTACCATTTTCATACATATTCCTATAAAAGCTCTGTTCTTCTCCGTGTCTGCGGACCGCAGTGCGCCGTTCTATGGTTTATAATACTAAATCCAGATTTGTAGGCCGCAGCTCCCACAACTGTAGAGGGATTGTTCAGCACAAGAAAGTCACTTTGGGTAAAGCCAACGACTTGCCAGTTATCAAAGAAGTCCAGCTTTGTGGAAAGGTTGGCGCCCGTTTCACCCAGCGCTCCCATGTAGTGATGCACTCCCTGCTGGGAATCCCCGTGATGTCAGTAAAGACGTGGGGATTCCCTGCGGGTGTCTTGGAGGACTTGGTCTGTTACCATCAGTCGCCTACACATGGGGCCTGCAAGGAGTATGGCCCATTGACACAAACGCAGACGTCCCTGATAGGGTATTTGGCGCTCGTGCAGAGAACCCCTGGATCGCCGGCTTCTCGCTCCGTATGGCCCGTTGGCACGAGCACTGCCCGCCCCGCTAAGGTAGTTGGCGCTCGTGCAGAGAACCCCTGGATCGCCGGCTTCTCGCTCCGTATGGCCTGTTGACACGAGCACTGACCGCCCCGCTAAGGTAGTTGGCGCTCGTGCAGAGAACCCCTGGATCGCCGGCTTCTCGCTTAGTATGGCCCGTTGACACGAGCACTGACCGCCCCGCTAAGGTAGTTGGCGCTCGTGCAGAGAACCCCTGGATCGCCGGCTTCTCGCTCCGTATGGCCTGTTGACACGAGCACTGACCGCCCCGCTAAGGTAGTTGGTGCTCGTGCAGAGAACCCCTGGATCCTCGCTCCGTATGGCCCATTGACACGAGCACTGACCGCCCCGCTAAGGTAGTTGGCGCTCGTGCAGAGAACCCCTGGATCGCCGGCTTCTCGCTCAGTATGGCCCGTTGATACGAGCACTGACCGCCCTGCTAAGGTAGTTGGCGCTCGTGCAGAGAACCCCTGGATTGCCGGCTTCTCGCTCAGTATGGCCCGTTGACACGAGCACTGACCACCCCGCTAAGGTAGTTGGCGCTCGTGCAGAGAACCCCTGGATCGCCGGCTTCTCGCTCCGTATGGCCCGTTGACACGAGCACTGACCGCCCCGCTAAGGTAGTTGGCGCTCGTGCAGAGAACCCCTGGATCGCCGGCTTCTCGCTCCATATGGCCCGTTGACACGAGCGTTGGCGCTCGTGCAGAGAACCCCTGGATCGCCGGCTTCTCGCTCCGTATGGCCCGTTGGCACGAGCACTGACCGCCCCGCTAAGGTAGTTGGCACTTGTGCAGAGAACCCCTGGATCGCTGGCTTCTCGCTCCGTATGGCCCATTGACACGAGCACTGACCACCCCGCTAAGGTAGTTGGCGCTCGTGCAGAGAACCCCTTGATCGCTGGCTTCTCGCTCCGTATGGCCCATTGACACGAGCACTGACTGCCCCCGCTAAGGTAGTTGGCGCTCGTGCAGAGAACCCCTGGATTGCCGGCTTCTCGCTCCGTATGGCCCGTTGACACGAGCACTGACTGCCCCCGCTAAGGTAGTTGGCGCTCGTGCAGAGAACCCCTGGATCGCCGGCTTCTCGCTCAGTATGGCCCGTTGACACGAGCGTTGGCGCTCGTGCAGAGAACCCCTGGATCGCCGGCTTCTCGCTCCGTATGGCCCGTTGACACGAGCACTGACCGCCCCGCTAAGGTAGTTGGCGCTCGTGCAGAGAACCCCTGGATCATCGGCTTCTCGCTTAGTATGGCCCGTTGACACGAGCACTGACCACCCCGCTAAGGTAGTTGGCGCTCGTGCAGAGAACCCCTGGATCTCCGGCTTCTCGCTTAGTATGGCCCGTTGACACGAGCACTGACCGCCCCGCTAAGGTAGTTGACGCTCGTGCAGAGAACCCCTGGATCGCCGGCTTCTCGCTCAGTATGGCCTGTTGACACGAGCACTGACCGCCCCGCTAAGGTAGTTGCCGCTCGTGCAGAGAACCCCTGGATCGCTGGCTTCTCGCTTAGTATGGCCCGTTGACACGAGCACTGACCGCCCCGCTAAGGTAGTTGGCACTCGTGCAGAGAACCCCTGGATCCTCGCTCCGTATGGCCCATTGACACGAGCACTGACCGCCCCGCTAAGGTAGTTGGCGCTCGTGCAGAGAACCCCTGGATCGCCGGCTTCTCGCTCAGTATGGCCCGTTGATACGAGCACTGACCGCCCCGCTAAGGTAGTTGGCGCTCGTGCAGAGAACCCCTGGATTGCCGGCTTCTCGCTCAGTATGGCCCGTTGACACGAGCACTGACCGCCCCGCTAAGGTAGTTGGCGCTCGTGCAGAGAACCCCTGGATCGCCGGCTTCTCGCTCCGTATGGCCCGTTGACACGAGCACTGACCGCCCCGCTAAGGTAGTTGGCGCTCGTGCAGAGAACCCCTGGATCGCCGGCTTCTCGCTCCGTATGGCCCGTTGACACGAGCACTGACCGCCCCGCTAAGGTAGTTGGCGCTCGTGCAGAGAACCCCTGGATCTCCGGCTTCTCGCTCAGTATGGCCCGTTGATACGAGCACTGACCGCCCCGCTAAGGTAGTTGGCGCTCGTGCAGAGAACCCCTGGATTGCCGGCTTCTCGCTCAGTATGGCCCGTTGACACGAGCACTGACCGCCCCGCTAAGGTAGTTGGCGCTCGTGCAGAGAACCCCTGGATCGCCGGCTTCTCGCTCCGTATGGCCTGCTGACACGAGCACTGACCGCCCCGCTAAGGTAGTTGGCGCTCGTGCAGAGAACCCCTGGATCGCCGGCTTCTCGCTCCATATGGCCCGTTGACACGAGCGTTGGCGCTCGTGCAGAGAACCCCTGGATCGCCGGCTTCTCGCTCCATATGGCCCGTTGACACGAGCACTGACCGCCCCGCTAAGGTAGTTGGCGCTCGTGCAGAGAACCCCTGGATCATCGGCTTCTCGCTTAGTATGGCCCGTTGACACGAGCACTGACCACCCCGCTAAGGTAGTTGGCGCTCGTGCAGAGAACCCCTGGATCTCCGGCTTCTCGCTTAGTATGGCCCGTTGATACGAGCACTGACCACCCCGCTAAGGTAGTTGGCGCTCGTGCAGAGAACCCCTGGATCTCCGGCTTCTCGCTTAGTATGGCCCGTTGACACGAGCACTGACCACCCCGCTAAGGTAGTTGGCGCTCGTGCAGAGAACCCCTGGATCTCCGGCTTCTCGCTTAGTATGGCCCGTTGACACGAGCACTGACCGCCCCGCTAAGGTAGTTGGCGCTCGTGCAGAGAACCCCTGGATCGCCGGCTTCTCGCTCCGTATGGCCCGTTGACACGAGCACTGACCGCCCCGCTAAGGTAGTTGACGCTCGTGCAGAGAACCCCTGGATCGCCGGCTTCTCGCTCAGTATGGCCCGTTGACACGAGCACTGACCGCCCCGCTAAGGTAGTTGGCACTCGTGCAGAGAACCCCTGGATCGCCGGCTTCTCGCTCCGTATGGCCCATTGACACGAGCACTGACCGCCCTGCTAAGGTAGTTGGCGCTCGTGCAGAGAACCCCTGGATCGCTGGCTTCTCGCTTAGTATGGCCCGTTGACACGAGCACTGACCGCCCCGCTAAGGTAGTTGGCGCTCGTGCAAAGAACCCCTGGATCGCCGGCTTCTCGCTCCGTATGGCCTGCTGACACGAGCACTGACCGCCCCGCTAAGGTAGTTGGCGCTCGTGCAGAGAACCCCTGGATCGCCGGCTTCTCGCTCCGTATGGCCCGTTGGCACGAGCACTGCCCGCCCCGCTAAGGTAGTTGGCGCTCGTGCAGAGAACCCCTGGATCGACGGCTTCTCGCTCCGTATGGCCTGTTGACACGAGCACTGACCGCCCCGCTAAGGTAGTTGGCACTCGTGCAGAGAACCCCTGGATCCTCGCTCCGTATGGCCCATTGACACGAGCACTGACCACCCCGCTAAGGTAGTTGGCGCTCGTGCAGAGAACCCCTTGATCGCTGGCTTCTCGCTCCGTATGGCCCATTGACACGAGCACTGACCGCCCCGCTAAGGTAGTTGGCGCTCGTGCAGAGAACCCCTGGATCGCCGGCTTCTCGCTCAGTATGGCCCGTTGACACGAGCGTTGGCGCTCGTGCAGAGAACCCCTGGATCGCCGGCTTCTCGCTCCATATGGCCCGTTGACACGAGCACTGACCGCCCCGCTAAGGTAGTTGGCGCTCGTGCAGAGAACCCCTGGATCATCGGCTTCTCGCTTAGTATGGCCCGTTGACACGAGCACTGACCACCCCGCTAAGGTAGTTGGCGCTCGTGCAGAGAACCCCTGGATCTCCGGCTTCTCGCTTAGTATGGCCCGTTGACACGAGCACTGACCACCCCGCTAAGGTAGTTGGCGCTCGTGCAGAGAACCCCTGGATCTCCGGCTTCTCGCTTAGTATGGCCCGTTGACACGAGCACTGACCACCCCGCTAAGGTAGTTGGCGCTCGTGCAGAGAACCCCTGGATCTCCGGCTTCTCGCTTAGTATGGCCCGTTGACACGAGCACTGACCGCCCCGCTAAGGTAGTTGGCGCTCGTGCACAGAACCCCTGGATCGCCGGCTTCTCGCTCCGTATGGCCCGTTGACACGAGCACTGACCGCCCCGCTAAGGTAGTTGGCGCTCGTGCAGAGAACCCCTGGATCGCCGGCTTCTCGCTCAGTATGGCCCGTTGATACGAGCACTGACCGCCCCGCTAAGGTAGTTGGCGCTCGTGCAGAGAACCCCTGGATTGCCGGCTTCTCGCTCAGTATGGCCCGTTGACACGAGCACTGACCGCCCCGCTAAGGTAGTTGGCGCTCGTGCAGAGAACCCCTGGATCGCCGGCTTCTCGCTCCGTATGGCCTGCTGACACGAGCACTGACCGCCCCGCTAAGGTAGTTGGCGCTCGTGCAGAGAACCCCTGGATCGCCGGCTTCTCGCTCCGTATGGCCCGTTGGCACGAGCACTGACCGCTCCGCTAAGGTAGTTGGCGCTCGTGCAGAGAACCCCTGGATCGCCGGCTTCTCGCTCCGTATGGCCTGTTGACACGAGCACTGACCGCCCCGCTAAGGTAGTTGGCACTCGTGCAGAGAACCCCTGGATCGCTGGCTTCTCGCTCCGTATGGCCCATTGACACGAGCACTGACCACCCCGCTAAGGTAGTTGGCGCTCGTGCAGAGAACCCCTTGATCGCTGGCTTCTCGCTCCGTATGGCCCATTGACACGAGCACTGACTGCCCCCGCTAAGGTAGTTGGCGCTCGTGCAGAGAACCCCTGGATCGCCGGCTTCTCGCTCCGTATGGCCCGTTGACACGAGCACTGACTGCCCCCGCTAAGGTAGTTGGCGCTCGTGCAGAGAACCCCTGGATCGCCGGCTTCTCGCTCAGTATGGCCCGTTGACACGAGCGTTGGCGCTCGTGCAGAGAACCCCTGGATCGCCGGCTTCTCGCTCCATATGGCCCGTTGACACGAGCACTGACCGCCCCGCTAAGGTAGTTGGCGCTCGTGCAGAGAACCCCTGGATCATCGGCTTCTCGCTTAGTATGGCCCGTTGACACGAGCACTGACCACCCCGCTAAGGTAGTTGGCGCTCGTGCAGAGAACCCCTGGATCTCCGGCTTCTCGCTTAGTATGGCCCGTTGATACGAGCACTGACCACCCCGCTAAGGTAGTTGGCGCTCGTGCAGAGAACCCCTGGATCTCCGGCTTCTCGCTTAGTATGGCCCGTTGACACGAGCACTGACCACCCCGCTAAGGTAGTTGGCGCTCGTGCAGAGAACCCCTGGATCTCCGGCTTCTCGCTTAGTATGGCCCGTTGACACGAGCACTGACCGCCCCGCTAAGGTAGTTGGCGCTCGTGCAGAGAACCCCTGGATCGCCGGCTTCTCGCTCCGTATGGCCCGTTGACACGAGCACTGACCGCCCCGCTAAGGTAGTTGACGCTCGTGCAGAGAACCCCTGGATCGCCGGCTTCTCGCTCAGTATGGCCCGTTGACACGAGCACTGACCGCCCCGCTAAGGTAGTTGGCACTCGTGCAGAGAACCCCTGGATCGCCGGCTTCTCGCTCCGTATGGCCCATTGACACGAGCACTGACCGCCCTGCTAAGGTAGTTGGCGCTCGTGCAGAGAACCCCTGGATCGCCGGCTTCTCGCTCAGTATGGCCCGTTGACACGAGCGTTGGCGCTCGTGCAGAGAACCCCTGGATCGCCGGCTTCTCGCTCCATATGGCCCGTTGACACGAGCACTGACCGCCCCGCTAAGGTAGTTGGCGCTCGTGCAGAGAACCCCTGGATCATCGGCTTCTCGCTTAGTATGGCCCGTTGACACGAGCACTGACCACCCCGCTAAGGTAGTTGGCGCTCGTGCAGAGAACCCCTGGATCTCCGGCTTCTCGCTTAGTATGGCCCGTTGACACGAGCACTGACCACCCCGCTAAGGTAGTTGGCGCTCGTGCAGAGAACCCCTGGATCTCCGGCTTCTCGCTTAGTATGGCCCGTTGACACGAGCACTGACCACCCCGCTAAGGTAGTTGGCGCTCGTGCAGAGAACCCCTGGATCTCCGGCTTCTCGCTTAGTATGGCCCGTTGACACGAGCACTGACCGCCCCGCTAAGGTAGTTGGCGCTCGTGCAGAGAACCCCTGGATCGCCGGCTTCTCGCTCCGTATGGCCCGTTGACACGAGCACTGACCGCCCCGCTAAGGTAGTTGACGCTCGTGCAGAGAACCCCTGGATCGCCGGCTTCTCGCTCAGTATGGCCCGTTGACACGAGCACTGACCGCCCCGCTAAGGTAGTTGGCACTCGTGCAGAGAACCCCTGGATCGCCGGCTTCTCGCTCCGTATGGCCCATTGACACGAGCACTGACCGCCCTGCTAAGGTAGTTGGCGCTCGTGCAGAGAACCCCTGGATCGCTGGCTTCTCGCTTAGTATGGCCCGTTGACACGAGCACTGACCGCCCCGCTAAGGTAGTTGGCGCTCGTGCAAAGAACCCCTGGATCGCCGGCTTCTCGCTCCGTATGGCCTGCTGACACGAGCACTGCCCGCCCCGCTAAGGTAGTTGGCGCTCGTGCAGAGAACCCCTGGATCGCCGGCTTCTCGCTCCGTATGGCCCGTTGGCACGAGCACTGCCCGCCCCGCTAAGGTAGTTGGCGCTCGTGCAGAGAACCCCTGGATCGACGGCTTCTCGCTCCGTATGGCCTGTTGACACGAGCACTGACCGCCCCGCTAAGGTAGTTGGCACTCGTGCAGAGAACCCCTGGATCCTCGCTCCGTATGGCCCATTGACACGAGCACTGACCACCCCGCTAAGGTAGTTGGCGCTCGTGCAGAGAACCCCTTGATCGCTGGCTTCTCGCTCCGTATGGCCCATTGACACGAGCACTGACCGCCCCGCTAAGGTAGTTGGCGCTCGTGCAGAGAACCCCTGGATCGCCGGCTTCTCGCTCAGTATGGCCCGTTGACACGAGCGTTGGCGCTCGTGCAGAGAACCCCTGGATCGCCGGCTTCTCGCTCCATATGGCCCGTTGACACGAGCACTGACCGCCCCGCTAAGGTAGTTGGCGCTCGTGCAGAGAACCCCTGGATCATCGGCTTCTCGCTTAGTATGGCCCGTTGACACGAGCACTGACCACCCCGCTAAGGTAGTTGGCGCTCGTGCAGAGAACCCCTGGATCTCCGGCTTCTCGCTTAGTATGGCCCGTTGACACGAGCACTGACCACCCCGCTAAGGTAGTTGGCGCTCGTGCAGAGAACCCCTTGATCGCTGGCTTCTCGCTCCGTATGGCCCATTGACACGAGCACTGACCGCCCCGCTAAGGTAGTTGGCGCTCGTGCAGAGAACCCCTGGATCGCAGGCTTCTTGCTCCGTATGGCCCGTTGACACGAGCACTGACTGCCCCGCTAAGGTAGTTGGCGCTCGTGCAGAGAACCCCTGGATCGCCGGCTTCTCGCTCAGTATGGCCCGTTGACACGAGCGTTGGCACTCGTGCAGAGAACCCCTGGATCGCCGGCTTCTCGCTCCGTATGGCCCGTTGACATGAGCACAGACCGCCCCGCTAAGGTAGTTGGCGCTCGTGCAGAGAACCCCTGGATCGCCGGCTTCTCGCTCCGTATGGCCCGTTGACATGAGCACAGACCGCCCCGCTAAGGTAGTTGGCGCTCGTGCAGAGAACCCCTGGATCGCCGGCTTCTCGCTCCGTATGGCCCGTTGACACGAGCACTGACCGCCCCGATAGGGTAGTTGGCGCTCGTGCAGAGAACCCCTGGATCGCCGGCTTCTCGCTCCGTATGGCCTGTTGATACGAGCACTGACCGCCCCGATAGGGTAGTTGGCGCTCGTGCAGAGAACCCCTGGATCGCCGGCTTCTCGCTCCGTATGGCCCGTTGACACGAGCACTGACCGCCCCGCTAAGGTAGTTGACGCTCGTGCAGAGAACCCCTGGATCGCCGGCTTCTCGCTCCGTATGGCCCGTTGACACGAGCACTGACTGCCCCGCTAAGGTAGTTGGCACTCGTGCAGAGAACCCCTGGATCGCCGGCTTCTTGCTCCGTATGGCCCGTTGACACGAGCACTGACCGCCCCGCTAAGGTAGTTGGCACTCGTGCAGAGAACCCCTGGATCGCCGGCTTCTTGCTCCGTATGGCCCGTTGACACGAGCACTGACTGCCCCGCTAAGGTAGTTGGCGCTCGTGCAGAGAACCCCTGGATCGCCGGCTTCTCGCTCAGTATGGCCCGTTGACACGAGCGTTGGCGCTCGTGCAGAGAACCCCTGGATCGCCGGCTTCTCGCTCCGTATGGCCCGTTGACACGAGCACTGACCGCCCCGATAGGGTAGTTGGCGCTCGTGCAGAGAACCCCTGGATCGCCGGCTTCTCGCTCCGTATGGCCTGTTGATACGAGCACAGACCACCCCGATAGGGTAGTTGGCGCTCGTGCAGAGAACTCCTGGATCGCCGGCTTCTCGCTCAGTATGGCCTGTTGATACGAGCACTGACCGCCCCGATAGGGTAGTTGGCGCTCGTGCAGAGAACCCCTGGATCGCCAGCTTCTCGCTCCGTGTGGCCTGTTGATACGAGCACTGACCGCCCCGATAGGGTAGTTGGCGCTCGTGCAGAGAACCCCTGGATCGCCGGCTTCTCGCTCAGTGCTTCACCTTCTACGTTTAACGACAATCCAGCCACCATTTTAATACTGCCCTTCAGCGCTAATGAATAGTAAGCGATGATGTATTTCTTTACACTGGATGATCATCACTCCTTTCAGTTCCTGGAGTTTTGCGCGATCCTCTTCCGGTGTGAGCGGCTCTTTACAGACTGGACTCTTAGAACGTTTGGCGTGTTGATTGTGATATTTAACACTGGCTGTCGTCTTACACAGGTGACAGTAACGCACATGTGGCGGGGACCGCTGAGACTTCCAACGGTGCGCTATCTACTATAAAACGGCGAACGCTCTCTGGCATGGCTTCCAAGACGCACTCCACAAGCACAGAACGGCGACAGGCGCACGCACCGACCCTGCAGGTAGGACTGTGTGCTATAGAGTCACTCTGCATGTAGATCTGAAGACACTGGGCTTCACACGGCCGTTCAGCGGGTTACAGTGCATTCATGGACCGCAGTACGCCAATTCCCGGTGGGTTTCGCGCAGTTTAACGTGTTAAAAAAAAAATCCAAATCCCATTTGATGTGTAAATCCGCAGGTTTCAGTGTGTGATAGAATGGCGCAGCCTGTGTTTTTCTTTATTTTTTTTTCTTTATTCATGCAACCAAAAGTTGTGTGAAGACCTCGGCACCTTTGAACGGGCTCGTCATCTATGGCCTCTGTTCACTGCGCATTATTGTTGTTCTTATGAATGAGCCCTAAAACCAACCACGATCCTTCTGCTCCTCGCCTGCGTCTCCATGGGCCTCCCCAGCATTCAGCGCTGCCATCTTTAGTTCTGTTTGTGCGTCCTGCACTCTTAGTAAGGCCGGGCTCCCGCGGCCATGAACTTACCACGTGTTATGTGGGCCCTGTACGCCGTGTGATACTCGCAGGCAGTCCGTTACATTCTTACACATTACTGATCACAACTACGGAATCCGTAACAGTCTGTTCGTGAGCGAGCCCGTTGTTCTCTCTGCGTGCGCACATTGTGTATGAGCGACAAAGGAATATAAACAGAAAACCTGGTGTACAGTGCCTGGCGGCGTACGTGGTCATGGGCAGTAGAATGTCGCCGCCATTCACAACAGCAGGCAGGGTCATGCCCACCTTCATAGCTGTAAAAACACTGTACAAGGCTCCGCGAGCCCCACAGCATTCTACACTTGACCTGGGATCACACAGGGGGAATTTGCCATTGAATTTCCACGCGGCCGCTCCGTACAGAAGTTCCACTGCATTTACAGTAGCGGCAAAGTGGATGAGATTTTGAAAACCTCCACATGCTGTGGTAAGAACACACATAAAAGCCATGCAAAAACTGACTTGCGGCGTAGAATGAAAATCCGCGTCATGTCAATTGTATCGCCATCTCTATTACGGAATTCGCGATGAAACCCGCTTTAAAACCTCCCCAAAAGGGGGCGGGTTTGGAGGCAGGCCTTCCGCGGGTGATCTGTAGCACAATGTCCACTGTGGATGTTCTGCTGGTAATTCCGTCCCGTGTGAGTACATCCTCATAGCCTTGATACTTTACGGACCAAATGCATCATGTTGCTGGAAGGCGGGCCCCCTGGGCTGGAAGGCACCGTTCAAGCCACCAGGTAAGAACAGGGACGAAACTCGAATAACTTGGTCACTAATGACACGGGCCGGACACAGCCATTTGGACGCTGGTACGCTGATGCAGCTCCAAGCCCAAGGTTTCGTTTGCGTTTTTCAAAGATTCACAACATCGGCACGTGGAACATCCGTGGCATGAACACGGGCAAGTTGGAAATCCTAAAAAATGAAATCGAACTTCCCAACATCAACCTGTTGGGTATCCGCGAGCTTCACTGGACAGGCAACGGTTTTTTCAATAGTGATAACACAGTTTTCTACTCAGGCAATGACATCATCAGAGGCAATGAAGTGGCATTCATCGCAAACAGGGCAGTCGCCAAAGCTGTCCGCTGTCTCAGTGCTATAAACGATAGGATCATATCTATACGCATCAATGGGAATCCTCGCTCAATCACAATTCTGCAGGTTTGTGCGCCCACAACCAATGCAACAGATGAAGACATTGAAGATTTTATGCCGATCTCCAGCAAGCAATCAGTCAGACCCCTGCCAAGGAGATCCCTTTTTATAACAAGGGATTTCAATTCAAAAATTGGCTCTGGAGAAGGCACACCAGGCATTGGCAAATTTGGATTGGGTGAGCAGAATAATGCAGGCAACCGCATGGTCTAATGTTGGACGGAAAATTCCTTATCGATCATGACCACATGGTTTGAGCAGCCGAAACACCGTTTGTAAACATGGATGGCCCCAAATGGCGTGCACCGAAGCCAAATCACCTGCTTCCTATGTCAACTGCATTGGAACAGCTCAGTTCTAGCCCTAAGAACACTCCCGGGTGCGGACTGCGGCTCCGCTTATCAGCTCCTAGTCGCAAAAATCAAGCTCAGATTCAACAACCTCAAAAGGTCGCCAGCAACACGCCGTCTCGATGTAGACCACATCTCTTCACAATTCGCAGTCGACGTGAATAGCTGATTTGAAGCACTCAGCACCCTGACGAATTATGGGAGGAAATCCAATCCATCACGCTGAATACAGCTGAACCAATCATCTCCTTCAGAAAAATCAGCAAAACGACCGCAATGGATATCCGATAAATCCATCATGATCCCCAACAAGCGCCGAGCAGCTAAAGCAGCGGGCACCATGGTTGGATTCAGACAGCTAAATGCGGAACTTCAGATTCAAGTCAGACGATACAAGGAGCGCTACTGGAACGGCCAATGTGCGAAACTGGAAGAAGCAAACCAGCAAGGCCGACCCCCGAGCTCTCTTGGCCCAGGTGAAGCAGACCTGGACATCGTTCGCACCACGCAAGGCAGCAACTATCAAAGACCGGGATGGTGAAGTACTACAAGCAGAAGATCAAATCAAGTGTAGATGGCGAGAATATACAGCAGAGCTGTATGCGGGCGATCAGACAGACAACCTGTTGGATCACGTACATAAAGTAGAACAAGAACCGGGCATTCTGGAGGAAGAAGTCAAAAAGACCCTGAAACTACGCCCCAACAGGAAAGCTCCGAGCGTTGATCACATACCAGCTGAACTGCTCAAACCAGTCCGGATCCTAACCGACCCATGTCAGAAGATCTGGAGCTCCAAATCGTGGCCTAAAGACTGGACAAGATCTGTCTTCGTCACACTTCCAAAAAAAGGTGATGCTCAAGGATGTTCTAATTCCCGCACCATCACCCTCATACCGCACGCCAGCAAAACTCATCTAAAGATCATACAAAAACGCATTCGACAATTGTTGAACGGGAACTGACGGACATTCAAGCTTGCTTCTGCAAAGGTCATGGCACCAGAGAGCAAACCGTGAACGTGCGCTGAATCATGGAGAAGACCCGGGAGAATCATCAGGATATGTACATGGGTTTCATCGACTACTGCAAGGCTTGGGATTGTGTGGAACATGACAAGCTTTGGAAGTGTCTGAAGCAAACGGGCGTCCCAGAACATATTCAACAGCGGATAAGGTTGCTTTACAACAACCAAGAAGCAACAGTGAGGATGGCTTATGGAAACACGGATTGGTTTGGAATCAAGAAAGGCGTACGGCGAGGCTGCATTCTATCACCAAACCTTTTCAATCTGTACGCAGAAACAATCATGAGGCGATGCAATCTGGACCAATCAGAAATCAGAGGCAAAATCAGTGGCAGAAATATCAACAACCTCCGATATGCAGATGACACCACCCTGCTGGGGAAAGTGAGAGGGACCTGGAATACCTTATCCAACAAGTGCAAAAGGAAAGGAAACGCACAGGACTGTACCGCAACAGCAAGAAAACAAGTCATGACCGCAGTAGGCAACGGGACAGCGAACATAAAGATTACCAACGAAGAAGTCGAGTCGGCCCGAGATTTAATCTTCCTTGGATCCAAAATCGATTGCAACGGGCAATCTAGACCCAAGATCAATAGGCGGATTCCACTTGGTAGGAATGAAATACAAGGAATGGAAAAGATCTGGGAAAGCAAGGATATTAGTATTGCAGCAAATACCAGACTGGTCTTGAGCGTCCAACTTTCACAACTGCCAGATTGGAGTCGGGAAGAATATTATTATTATTTTTTTTTGTCACTAAATGGGGGAAATTGGATTCTACCTCCATTGGGGTATTTTTTATTTTATTTTAAATCCCCTTCTGAATCAACATTTGGGGGTAGAGGGTAAAAGTTTGAACTGGATGGACATAAAGCAGCCAATCACAATGAAGTATTTATTATGGTGGACGTTAAAGGCCCTTTACAGAGGAGCGAGTATTGCTCAGAGTATGGCCAGCAGTGAGGTGGGGTGCTGGAGGAGAGTTCTCGCCCCTCGCCCCTCTCCATTCCAAGCAGCCGTTGTTCATTACTGAAGGCATTAACCCTTTCCAATCCAATGTCGGGCCTGCCCCGACATCATTTCCCTCCACAGCTCCGATGTTGGGACAGGCCCGACACTGCAGTGCAGGAGTGCATCTGCACCCGATCGTCACACATCGGGTGCAGATGCACTCCTTCTCATCGAGGACCCCCGAGGAGAAGGCAAAAAGGGGTTTTAACTCTTTCTGCCTTCTCCTTTACACATTACATAGCGCTTAATTAGTGCTATGTAATGCACAGAGATTCCGGCCGGCGATCCTGTGACCGCCGTTGTCACCTGACCCCCAGCGGTCACATGAACGCCGAGCCGGGAGCCTGCACTGTGGGGGGGCCTGCTTACCTGTCTGGCGTCTTCCGCATTCTCCCTTCTGTCTCCCGGCTCGGCGATCATGTGACTGCTGGGTGCCACTTGACCCCAACGGTAACAGGATCGCCGAGCTGGGAGGGAGAGGGAGAATGCGGAAGACGCCAGACAGGTAAGCAGGCCCCCACACGGTGCAGGGGGCACCTGCACCCTCCTGATCTCTGTTAGTTCAGGAGGGTGCATGGAAATGTATTTTTTTTCTCATCCATTCTCACCAGCCTAAATTTATTTGGAGCTGGGGAGAATGGCTGAGAAAAAATAATTGGATTGGAAAGGGTTAAACCCCTGAATGATGGTTGTTCAGTTTGTAAGCATGCTTAAAACTGAATGACTCTCGTCCAGTCATTCAGTCTCTGCATGCACTTACACGGGACGATTATCGAACAAACCCCCTACGGGAGTGCAGGAGCCAACGACCAACGACAGTCCCATGTAAAAGGTCCTTTACTCTCCGATTATCAACTGGGAAACAAAGTTGCGCCTCTTGTAAAAGAAACTAGTTCTGTCAAAAACTAAGGATGATTACTTTTCACAACTTGTACAGGACCCGACTAGAGGGCGGTCATTTTGGACTTAATATTAGCCCCCAACTTCCACCCCCATTATTCTGTCAGGTCTGTTGGTCCAAAAATAGTAAAAAAAAATCCCGTGCTCCTTTAGTATAAAACAGTGCAACGCGTTTCATTGCATAACACAACTTTTTCAAGCACATCAAACAGAACTCATCAACCTTAATATACTTATATTCATTAGGTTTAATCATCTTACTCCTTGTCTCTTCTCCTCCCCTTTCAGATTGTTCGCGTCTGAGTACGGCATTCCGCTCTCCGTACGACGTACTGACGAATCACGTACGCCCTGATAGCGCGGTGACGTCATGGCGTCTCGGTCTCACGTGATTGGCGTATAGGACGCATATTAGAATCACTGCATGCCATTGGGGCTTCCCCTTTGCTCTTCTAGTCAGACTGGTGGCATGACTGTGATCCAGCCAGAATACATACTCTGGCAGTAGGTTCTTGTATATTTCCCAGAAGAGCATAGACTGCCTTAGAAGTCTCCTACTTAAGGAGAAATGATGCCCGTCCCAACCCACGTCCCAAACCTCTCACCAACCAAGCCAGAAACCTACTGCACGCTGATGAGGGGGAAAAAACGAAACGGCTGTCTGTGGATGGATTCTGGCTTTTGGTTTTCAATTCCCAGTCATTGTTATAAGGCTTGTCTAAAGAGTCTGACATTGACATGCAGGAATACTGCCCTCAAATAGGTGGCGCTGCAGAGAGATTGTTCCATCTTCCCTATTTGCATATTACCCAGAGGCGCATGGATGGCCTTATAAGTCTCCTAACTCACCTTCTTGGTGTCTCCCTAAGAAGAAACGATACTTCCCCAAAAAAACTGAAAAATACCCCATTGAAAAACGTTACCTAAAAAAATAAAATAAAACTTTGTTCTGTATGTGGGGTGTGTGTTTTGTTTTTTTTTTCTTTTGTTTTCAGAATTTTACTTTTAAAATTTGTTTAAAAAAAAAAAGAAAAAGCACTTGTACAGGTCGCCACTTTCTATCCAAACCCGGTTATTTCTGTGTGACTTCCCCTTACAGCTCTCTTTCCTTTCAGAGTGCTGCCTTAAAAAGGCCGGTCCTGCCTACTGAATTTGGTGCAAAAGTGCCAACAACTGTGCGCCAGCGTTACCTGAACCTGTTCATCGATGAGTGCCTGAAGTCCTGTCCGTCACAGCCGGAAGCTTTTAACCAGGTAAATTCCAGAAGGGATTAACTCTTTAGTGACCGTACATCTGGGTGTATACTACTGCGGGCTATTACACGCAGCAGCTAAACGGTTAAATGGCAAAGTGAAGAAGCCCTTCTGTTTTATCCATTAGTATATTCGTATATCTCAATGTATTCAAGTCTATGAACGTCCCAGGCATTACCATACCTAGATGGACGTTCTTGGTGCTGGTACGCTAACTGCTCTCAATTCTATCAGATCCCTGCTGAGTCTGCAAAGGAAATGTTCTTAGAAGTCTACAGAACAGCTTCAACCTACAACACAAACATCAACGTGGCGTCCGTTTTCTTTTTCCATGACTGACTTGTATGTCACCCCCCCTCCACACATCTAAATACTCCTGATATGAATTGGTGCGTATGGCTAACCATTTTCCATAAAGGCAATGGTCCGCCATATGATTCTTGAACTCCTCTATTGTCGGAGGCAGGGGGGAGGTCCGTCTCCTTGCTGTTGTCGGAGGCGGGGGGGGAGGTCCGTCTCCTTGCTGTTGTCGGAGGCGGGGGGGAGGTCCGTCTCCTTGCTGTTGTCGGAGGCGGGGGGGAGGTCCGTCTCCTTGCTGTTGTCGGAGGCGGGGGGGGGGAGGTCCGTCTCCTTGCTGTTGTCGGAGGCGGGGGGGGGGGAGGTCCGTCTCCTTGCTGTTGTCGGAGGCGGGGGGGGGGAGGTCCGTCTCCTTGCTGTTGTCGGAGGCGGGGGGGGGAGGTCCGTCTCCTTGCTGTTGTCGGAGGCGGGGGGGGAGGTCCGTCTCCTTGCTGTTGTCGGAGGCGGGGGGGGGAGGTCCGTCTCCTTGCTAGTGTCGGAGGCAGGGGGGAGGTCCGTCTCCTTGCTAGTGTCGGAGGCAGGGGGGAGGTCCGTCTCCTTGCTAGTGTCGGAGGCAGGGGGGAGGTCCGTCTCCTTGCTGTTGTCGGAGGCAAGGGGGAGATCCGTCTCCTTGCTGTTGTCGGAGGCAAGGGGGAGATCCGTCTCCTTGCTATTGTCGGAGGCAGGGGGGAGGTCCGCCTCGTTGCGATTGTCGGAGGCAGGGGCGGGAGGTCCGTCTCGTTGCGATTGTCGGAGGCAGGGGGGAGGTCCGTCTCCTTGCTATTGTCGGAGGCAGGGGCGGGAGGTCCGTCTCATTGCGATTGTCGGAGGCAGGGGCGGGAGGTCCGTCTCGTTGCGATTGTCGGAGGCAGGGGCGGGAGGTCCGTCTCCTTACTAGTAGGCTTAGGAAAACCATCTAAGTTTAGTAGCAGTACAGCCATTCTCGGAGATCTTGGGACACTTACTTTCTGTATCTCATTTAGAAGTGCAAATATTCCCTCCCAGAATTCCATCACTTTCAGGCACGACCAGAACAGATGTGATAAGGAGCCTTTTTGGCCACATTCCCTCCAGCAAATGCCGCTCCTTTTTTAACCCCTTAAGGACACGGCCTATTTTGGGCTTAAGGATGCAGGGCTTTTGGCCGATTTTCATTTTTTTTTTTTCTTCTGAATCGCTGCGTTCAAAGTCCTGTAACTTCTTTTTATTGCTCCGTGGACGGAGCTGTGTGAGGGCTTATTTTTTGAGAGACAAGGTGTAGTTTTTCTTCATACAATTTTGGGGTACATACGGCTTTTTTGATCACTTTTTTATTGCGTTTTTTGGGAGACAAAATGCCAAAAATAAGCATTTTTGCCTTTTTTTTTTTTTTACGCTTTTTGTTGTGCAGGTCAAAAGTGTGTTCAACTGATTGCACGTGTCGTTATGGACATGGCTACACCAATTATGTTGTGTGTTGTTGTTTTGTGTTTTTTTGGCTGTTTTTATTTTTATGCTAATATGAGAAAAACCCCAAAAAAGGTTTTTCTTGTTTTTTGTTTTTTTTTTACAATAAAAATGTACAAAAAAAACTTTTTCTTTTGTGTGTCCCTGTGGGGGACTTACACCATACCACTGATGATCGCTGTGATAAGGCATTGCAGGACTTCTCTCCTGCAATGCCTTATCGCTTATTACAGCGATCACAGGCAATGGTAATACAGGACGCCTGTAGGTAGCATCCTGTTACCATGACAACCTTCCGGGCTCTCTGCGATTTATATCGCGAGAGCCCAATAACATCAAAGAGGGAGCGCACTCAGTTAGCAGATGATAGAAGCTTCTTGTTTCTGATTTGGCCATGTTTGATATGCAGTAATGCTCGGGAACTCTGGACTTTTGTAAAACAAGTTTGACTTTATTCACTTGTTGTGCTCACAACCTCATGGTATAGAGTGTCCTGGGGTACGCGCTTCGATCTTTCAGATCTTGATCGCCTCCTATTCCCATGGTGCAATATGTGCCTCGTTCATTAATCTCCGCCTGATGTATTAACCCCTCCCCTTTGTTTCTCTTGGATACTGATCACTCATTCCATTTGACCGTTCCCCATGTCTCCTATCTAGTTCATAGGGACTCTGACTTAATTCTGCGTTTTATTCCATACTTCTATATGTAATCATGCCAACCATAAATGTGTTTATATATCAAGTGTTACAGTGGTTCTACCTAAACTCAATACTATTGTCTAATTGACACAATTTCATAACGGTTGGAATGACAGAAAGCCTCTTGGTGCATGGATTTCACTCATAACTGATGATGATGCATTTCCGATTTTCTTATTTCTTTATTCTTTCTATTTGTCTGTTCTTTCTATATGATGTATCTATTTTGCACTGATTGTCCCTAAATTTAATATGTAATTCTTGACTGATAAAATCTCTGTATTAATTCCCCTCCTAATTATGTTGCTGCTGGGCCATCTATTTCTACCTCCACTTTGCCTTCTGTATTCTGCACCTCCCCCTTTCTATCCTCTACATATGGTAGACCGACCTGTTTTATGCATCTACACGCCTACAGAGTAAACCCTAACTCTAGGCATCGCCTAACATTCTTATCCGTTGTTTCCTCTCCAACAATACCATTCGTCCCATTACAATATCATCACGTCTGTATGCTCCGCCCATCTCCTTACACACGCCCCACATGTCATATCTCATGTAAATCAATAACCTCACATCTACAGAATCATTAATTTGCAACAAATCCAAACTAATAATAATAATAATAATAATAATAATAATGATAATGATCAGTCTCTCCTGCATATTGCTAATATAACTCTAATAAGTCCGTTTTTTGCTCATGCCTTTGGGTACCGTGTCCTAACCAAAGATTCAATATCCTCCCCTTTTGAGGACAGACGTGTCTCTTGTATCGTTATCCTGGTTTTTATTTACCTTCTCTCTTCCCTTTAGATTGCTGGTCCTCGGCGGCTCCGGAGTGTTACAGATCTCATGTGTTCAGTCATTTGCGGGTTGTTCATCCCACATCATGTAATTGGCAGCCAGTACATTGGATTACATCTGTCACACTATCACAGCGGATATAGTCGTTAATGTTATAATTGGTTAGACTTTCCCTTCCCCCAATGCTGCACTTCTTTCCATATTGGCCGGTACGACGCCGTCCGCTTCCACACTTGGTGAATCCCTTATAACCATCCCTCTCTTTATATTGGGAACATTTGCTTGGAGACAATCTGTTTCTTAGACTTTTCCTTTCTTTGCCACAACCTTCACTCCTTCATTCCACATTTTTTCTTAATACCCGGAGATATTTGTAAAACCCTCCTCTAATGTCCCCCTAATCGTCACCATGGCTCGTGGAAAGCACTGCATTCCCTGTTTATGGCTGCTTGATTTCCCTTCTGACAATCTTTTTCTGCTTCCTGAAGGATAATCCTTTTATATCCCCTTTCTCCCAGTCTCCTTTAAATCTGTTCTTCATTGGAGCACGCTCTTCTTGCTCTTATTAGTTCTCCTCTTGGAATAGCCTTAATGACCTGCTTGGTGTGGCAGCTATCAGCCTGTAGAATAGTGTAAATTGTGTTCCCTGATGTGTTGTTTTATTCTTTTGTGTTGCCTGCAGGTTCCACGTCTAGAAATGAGACTTTTTTTTTCTCCCACGCATATAAATTTTAATCCAAAGGGATTTTCATTAAGGAATCCACTAAATTTTGTGACTATTTGGGGGATTTCACTTTCTGGATCTTTCTTCTTGCACGTTAGTGTGATGTCGTTGATGAAACGCCCATACCAGATTATTTCATTATTCATGGGGCTAATTTGATTGAAAATGAAGTTCCTCTCCCAAAAACCCATTGTCAGACTGGCGATTGGAGGAGAGAAGCGGAACCCACCGGGGCTCCCGATATCTGAGCAAGGAATTCATCAGCAAATGAAAAAGAATTTGGTGTAGTAAATCTCCAGCTTGTATGAAGCACTCCTCAGCCTCTCATCACACGCCCCATGTTCCTCCAAAGGATATTGTACTGCTCGTATCGCTGCGTCATGGGAAATACTGGAATAAGGGTTAATCCCATCTTCTGGTATCCAATAATTATTGTCCTGCCACTCGATGTTCTGAATCTGCTGTCCAATAAAACCGGGCATTCTTCTTACCAAATGGTGCAGGGATCGGTCCACCGACGAGCTCACAGGGTGCGCCGATCCCTGCAACAATCAGACGGAATGGTGGGGGAAACTGCTCCTTGTGAATCTTCGGGATTCCATAGACTATAGGAGGAACACACATTTCCGGATACAAGTAGTTGGATTCCTTTTCTCTCAACACACTCAGTTCTTTTCCATAATCCCAGATTTTCCTCAGACTTCCCAAGCAAGCGTTCTTGAGATTATTTGTGATCTTTCTAGATACTTTGCCATCTTCTAAGATGTTCTTTATTTCCATCCGATCTAATTCGGAGTCCGTGACAATGATGTTACCTCCCTTATCACATTTGTATTATCTGCCAGTTGTTTTAGTTCTTCCTTTCTTTTAGATGTGAGATTCTTTTCCCATACGTCCGCTCTTTATTTTGTATCTTGAGTAGCTCGCTCTTCATCACCCGTTGGAAATCCTCCATATATTTGGATAATAACTCTGGTTAGGAATCTCACAATTAATTTTCCTTATTTCTTTATGATCTTGTTTCCCATGGCTTTCCTCCTCCAGGGCATGCCAATCCCCTATTGGTCATGTTTGGTTGCGTGTCGAGCCTAGTTATGATCTCTGAAGGTAATATTTCCTTAGGAGGGATGTAATTCTAGTATATTTAAGCCCATCACCGTCAGGTACCTGAAAGCAGGACTGTAGCACATCCAAGGATTTCATCCCTTCTGGCAACAGAAGATCCTCCACTTTTTGATTTCTAATTGTTCCCAGTTTGATATTGCTAAACTGGGGATCAGATGGCTCCAAGCTTCAGTAGGCGTCGATGGTTTCAGGGATCTACTATATGCCATTACCTTCTGGGTTAGGGACTTCCCGCTTAGTTAAGCCCCATTTATACAGGACGATTATTGCTCAAAATTCACTCAAACAATGTCGTTTTTGTGTTTTGTTTTGTTTTGTTTTTTTCCATTCCAAAAACTAAAAAAGACGCTTTTATTTCTTTTTAATTTTAGCTTACTTTTAGAATTTGTATTTTTGCGCTAAAATAAAGTCCAGGAATTGGTTCCTCCTTTTTGTGCCGGATGTTTTGGGGTGTTTTTTTATGTATTTTTATCTTATTCGAGCTGCATCCATAGGAGCCCCAATTAAAGGGAAAACATTCCCCTGTAGTGCCAATAGTCACTGGCAGAGCTGATCAGGGCTAGGACCCAGCAGCTCTGCTATAACAGAGGGCCCCTGGCAGTCACATGGTCGCCGGGTCGCATAGTGGAACTAACACTTCCGCTTTCACTTCTTAGTACATAGCTCATTGAGCGCTATGTACATCGGAAAGGAGAAGTCTAAAGCGATTTAAAAAAACCCACTTGTCCCTTTTCCTCTGGGTCCTCCACTGTGTCTGACAGCCGTAGACCCGGCCCGCTCCTGCTCTATTGCAGGGGTTTAATCCTGCACCGCGTTTTTGCTATTGGTTGTGATTTAAAACAAAGGACCAAGTGCTGTTTAACCCCTAAAGGACCAAGTTCAGTAAGTAAAGGGACTAGCAATATTTCAAGTGATCCCCTATCCACAGGAGACCTTCTCCTGGGAACGGAGTCCCGTGTTCCCCTGTTCTTGTCACTTCAAGGATGCTTCTCCCACCCGCAGTGAATAGACCGCCGGCCAAGAATGTGCCGTCTCTGCAGTCCCAATGGAAATGAATGGAGTGCGATTCATTCCCCTGCTCACTAGTGCAGGCCAGGGACATGGGACCGACGTTTCTGGAATCTGACCCCCCCACCCCAATTGATCAACAAGTTATCCCCCATCACTGGATAGGGGGTAACTGTAATTCTGGTACAACCCTTATAATGGGGACTCCCCAAGTTTGGCTTCTTGGTACACCAATTAGGCCTTTTCAATGGAGAGGGCGTTAGTAGGATGACGGACATGATGCAAGGCTGAAAGTAAACACAAGTTAACACTTTAAATATAAGCCTTTTCCCCGTTCTTAATAAAAGTAAGGGCTGATTCCCCGGGGCGTGTGCGTAAGATACTGCGTTTCATCGGCGGGTCTGACGGCACATCCCATTCACGCTGTCATGTGCGGTGGGGTTTGTTATTTCCCCGCTATGTTTCATAGCGCCGTTGCGCCCGTAACCCATAGCGCTCCGTTGTGCCGGACGCGGTGTTATTATGCAGTTAGCGCATGCTGCAATGTTCTCCACGCACATAAGGTACTCGCAGTGTATGGATGCTGATATGGCTGAATGGACATTCATTGACTTCATTCATCGTGTATCACAGTGACATCCCGCACAGCTGGTCTCACCAACCCCTAAGAACCAGGGCTATAAAGGGGCCTGAACTCTTCATGTAATACCGGTGGTCCGATCCAAGCGCTCATACGAATGTTATGGCTCTCAGAAGGCGCGCACAAGAAGTGAGCGCACATCTTCAAGGTTTAGGTGGAGAATCCCGCTCGGTTATATCGCAGCATTCTCTGTCTTGCAGGCTCTGGAAGAGGAAAAAACAGTTTACAGCCGAAGCAGCAGTCGGAATATTTATCTTAATGTTGCCGTCAACACACTAAAGAAACTCCGAAGCCGAGGGTCCGAGAAGAAGACCGCCGCTCCAAGTGCGTAAGCACAATGTCTTTTAGCGTATGGTAAAGGCTTTTGAAGGGGTTATCAATAATGGATGGCCTATCCTCAGGAGAAGCAATCAACCTCTGATCGGTAGGGATCCTCTCCTCAGGACTGCCCACCGAGGAGGCACTCCTGCAAGGACTATGGTCTTCAGTATTTACATGTGATTGCTCAGAACACTGTGTGTATATATAATATATGTTTAGTATGTATATGTGTAGCTAGAGGATCATTTATTTTCTTCAGCCTAGTGGTCATCCTGAGTATTACAGGCTTGTCTCATTGAATTGCGTAGTACCAGCTTAGATGTAAATATTGAATAGGCCGGGGTGCGCACATGATCGTGGGGGTCTGGAGCCTGGAGGGGGATCTGTGGTTACACACTGCTGCATCTGTGGTTGCACTGTGCGGATGGAGCCGGGGGGGGGGGGGGGGGGGGGCGGAGGGGGACGGAGGTGTTGCATTGTGCAATAATTCTGCAGTGCATCCTTCAAGGTGGGTTGTCTGTTTTGAACCATTTCCTTCTCCTGCTTAGTATGAGATACAATATTTATTATTTTGCAGCGATGCAGCTTTATGGTTTTCTCTTCCAGGAGTCAACAAGAAAGTGGTTTCCCACGAGTCGGTCCTTGGGGGGAAGTTGGCAGCCAAGACCAGTTTTTCTGTTCAGCGCACTATTCATCAGGATGAAGAACTGACGGGTACCAGACTTGGATCTTAAGATTTTCAGCATTAAAGGGGCTTCCAGTTGCTAAGGGTTCCGGTTTTCACTCCTCCACTGGATGGGGTCCAATCTGCAGAGCAGCCTGTAGTATGTCAGTGCCGTCTGCAGGATATTGTATAATGGTTTGTGGAGATGCTACACTGTAGACCTTGGATAGAGGTGACCCTCCACAAATGATTGCGCTGCGTTTCCTCTCTCCGCCTCAGATGGCGCCGTTTTCTTCAATAAAATATCTTTTTGAATGAACCTGTAGCCCATTTATACACATCGATTATCGCTCATAACTTGTTCTATAAGGTCTTTTTGAGCGATAATCGTTGCGTGTAAATGCTACCATTGTTAGTTTTTTGGCCAAACAATGATTTTTTTAGCTCAGCATAAAACCATTGTTCGGCCAGCCAGCTGATAGCAGGGACTGCATGCAGTGAATTCCCCACAGGAGTGCTGATAACATTGTATTCAGCTGCAGTCCCACGAGAGAACAATAGAGCTGTATGCAGATAACAGACCACCCACTGTTATCTGCATACAGCGAAGGGAGCTTCAGTTACATGAAAATGAAGCTAATAGGCATTAGTGCCCATTAGCAGCTTGTGTAAAATGATCGCTCAAAACTGTCGCTCAAGTTCTTTTGCGCGAACTTTGAACAATCATCATTGCGTGTAAATGGGGCTAAAGACAATGGACTCTGCTGGCTGGGTATCTCTCACACAAACACGCCCAGCTGCTGCTGAGGGGAAAATACTAATTATTAGGTGAGCCATTTTACTCAAAAATGTCGTTGACTCGTTCAGTCGTGCGTGGTTTAAGCGATAATCGTAGCGTGTAAAAGGGCCTTTAGACAGTGTGTGAAATGTCTTTTGATAATGAAACCTTCCCTGGCGGTCTGAGGAAGATGAGGGGTTGATGTCAGTAACTTTGGTCTTGTGCAGCTCCTCCTTGCTGGCAGGGTAACGGTCCTCCTGTAAGGGTAGGTGTGCCCCCAGCAGATCCACGCAGGATTTCACTTGGTGCAGATTTTCACCCGTTTTTCCCCATTGTGAGTGGATGCTGTTTGCTGCACTTTGTTGGGTGACCCCCCCCCCCCCCCCCCCCCGCCTTCTGCTCCTCTAGATATTACACGCTGCCACATTAGCCTTAATGAAGGGTGTATACGGTGTACGAGCCTGCTCTCTTGCCGGCCATGCATCTGGTCACAGGATCGCCCTTCGGCTCCCGCAGTAGCCAAGAAGCTTCTGGCGTGCAGACAACCTGCTGGACAACACAAATACCTTATTTTTTTTCTTTTTTTTTTTCTTTCTTGCTTAATTAGTGCATCTTGTAGTCCAAAAAAGTACAGAAGTGTAAAAGCTGCCTTCACTTTGGTTACCTTTTTGTCGTCTTAATTTGAAGACCTAAATACAGAGAATCAGGAATGGGGGAAATCTGCATAATGTGCCCAGTTAGATGTAATCCCACATTCAACATCTGTCTATCCACAGGACAGGGGATGGCCAATCGCCAAGGTCCCCGATCACGTCAATGGGGTGTCATGTACCCACTTCCCCTTCATTGAATCCCCCACAGGGTGCAGCAGCAGTCTTCCCACCTTGCAGTCCCATTGAGATGAATGGAGTGGCAGCGAGCATGCTTGGCTATCGGTTCCATTCAAGTTCCTCCCCGTTTTGGGCAATGAGGAAAAAATGAGAACACGTGACCTTTGTTCTCATCAGTGTTGGGGGTCTCATCGATCAGACATTTGTCACCTATCCTGTGATGAGCTGATAAATGTGAAAGGGCTTGTAAACTATTTACAGCCTAAAATCAGGATGTGCCACTAATAGTAGATTGGGGGTTGGCCACCCAGAACCCCCACTGATCAGCTTTTCTCTGTGCTGTTGCGGTTGTACATTGAGCTGATTTCTGCAGGAAGCAGACAGCTCCATTCCTACTGCAGTGGTAAAGTTTGGTATTGCAGGCCAAGTTCCAACTAAAATGAATGAGAACTTTGCTTGTAATACCAAGCCTGACCCGGTGCAGTGGGAACGGAGCCGCCTGCGTCCTGCAGATATCAGCTCTGTGCACAAGCACACTGGCCCAGCAAACAGCCGATCGGCTGGGCTTCCTCATCTGGGACCATGGCCAATCTATTATTGATGACCTATCCTGAGGGTTGGCCATAAATGGTTTACAACTGGACAAACCCTTTGAATTAATATTTTTGACATAGACATAGACAGTATGTTTGTACAAATCAGTGTGAGTTTTTTTATTTTTTCCTACAGAGTCCACAATAACCAAAAAACTGAAAAATTACATCCTGACACCCGAGGAGCTGAAGGAGCACGGCTACCCAATGCCACACCCTGAGAAGCCTGGGAGGGCTATGGTTTATAATGGAGAAGAAGGCAAGAATTCAGACTGTAAGTATTGAAAGTTCCAAATTATGTACCCCCCATCAAAAACCAAAATGTGCTTGGAATATGCCTTGCCATTAACCCATTATTATATCCTTGCCATTAACCCCTTATTATATCCTTGCCATTAACCCCTTATTATATCCTTGCCATTAACCCCTTACTATTAATATACTCAACCCTTTTATGTTTTCTCTTAACCATAGCCTCCTGCAAGATATGTTGCCGCTGTGGAGCAGACTACCTGGTGACACCTAGTGGAAACTGTGTGCGCCAAGAGGAGTGTGTCCACCATTGGGGCCGTCTCCGCCGGCAGAGAGGTGCTGTCTGACAAGGGGAAGGGAGCTGCTAACAGCGTGTGAAAATTACATATGGTTTGCAAATGTGATAGAAAGTTTTTGTTTCTTTTGTCGTGTTTTCTGTGGAAATCTGTTCCGTATTGATAGTAAGTGTCCTTTTGAAAGAAATCTCAACCTCATTGTTACATTTTTTTTAGTGTTTTCAGACCGCAACTAACTGATTATCTTGATGCTAAACATAAGTTCTGGATGCAGATGGCACTTGTGATAAAGACATTAACTGTTCTCTCTTAATTCTTGTTCTCTCAGCGCCCGGAGGGTGGGAGACCTATTATAGCTGCTGCTCTGGTGCTGTTGGATCAACTGGATGTCAAGTAGCGAAGGTTAGCCAGATTTTCTTCAATTTTGATCACAACATGATTTTAACCACAAAGTCTGTTGGGCCTTAATTAATTGACCTGTATTTAAAAAAAAACAAACATTTGTTTCATAACTCTGTAGTACAAGTGAAACAAAAACTTTTGTAATATCGTATTAATGCAAAATGTAACTTTCCCCACTGGTCACTCACTCTCAATTTATTGCTCAAATCTGCCTGAAGACCGTTAGTGAAGACCACTTGGCAGCTTACAGACAAACCAAGTTACATAGATGCCTATGGGCAGCAGGAGCCCAGTGAGAAAGAAGCACAGAAATGCAGATGGTGTTTTATTTTCTGACGGCTCCTGGAGTCGCATGTCTTCTCTAGAATGTCTTCTGCGCTGCTGCTAGTTCTCTGCAAATGAGAGATGGTGATCTTGGGAGCAGGATCATTTCTATTCTGTGTGCATTGTCTTCTCTGAGAGATGACATAATTGCTAAACTTCACCCACCAGGTCAGGGAAAACGGAGAATAAGAGGTGGAGCATGCAAGGGGGAGGGGGAAGTGTGACAATCCCATGTGGGGAAATAATTCCTTCCCAACTTCATGATGGCATTCAGAATAATCCCTGGATCGATGTTTGATAGTACCTGCCTGAATGTAAGACCCGGACCGCCAACCCCTGTAATATCATAGCGCTCTAGAAAGACATCTAGTCCGCTCCTCTATGGATCCTGCCATCACCACGTCCTCAGGCACTGTGCCACAATCTTGCCAAATTTTCCAGCATTAGTCATGCAGCATAAATCATGAGCGGTCCATTACATTAGCATGCTCCCCCTGTGAACCATTTACATGCCGCAATTTACATAGATCGCGGAAATTGATGTTTTCGTGGACTTCCGGGGTTGCCATGCAAGGCTGGCTCTCGCTGCGGGATGGCATGGGCTCAGCTTCTGACTCTGGGCCATCCACATGACGCTGGTGCATTGGGTACCCCCCTGCAGCCACAACATAAGCTTATGTTAAGGGGTTAAACCTTTGCTTGGGTGGACGATTATTGCTACATAGTAACATAGTATGTAAGGCCGAATGAAGACATTGTCCATCTAGTCCAGCCTGTCTGTAGCAGCAATAATGATGCAGGAGTTATGCCAAAATAGTCTTTATTCCTCTGTGCAACGTTTCGATCATTCAGTGATCTTTGTCAAGCATGCTTGACAAAGATCACTGAATGATCGAAACGTTGCACAGAGGAATAAAGACTATTTTGGCATAACTCCTGCATCATTATTGCTGCTACAGCATATCTACAATTTGGATGACATTTTTGTGGAGTCTATTGATCCAGACTCCTGCTGTAGCTGGCAGCTCTGTATCTGTGGGTTTTACCTTATTGGTTCTGTGGAGGAGTGCTGTTCCCGTATTACTTGTATGTAGTCCAGCCTGTCTATCCTACTGAGTTGATCCAGAGGAAGGCAAAAAACCCCAAGAGGCAGAAGCCAATTAGCCCTTTTGGGGGAAAAATTTCCTTCCCGACTCCCTAATGGCAATCAGACTGTTCCCTGGATCAACCCCTAATAGTTCCTACCTGCCTGTATACCCGGATTAACAATTAACCTAAGATTTATAACCTGTAATATCCTTCCCCTCCAGAAAGACACCAAGTCCCTCTTAACCTCCTCTATGGATCCTGCCATCACCATGTCCTCAGGCAGAGAGTTCCACAGTCTAACTGCTCTTACAGTAAAGAACCCCCTTCTATGTTGTGATGAAACCTGCTTTCCTCTAATCGTAGCGGATGCCCTCTTGTTACCCTCGCAGTTCTGGGTATAAACAGATCCTGGGAGAGATCCTTGTATCGTCCCCTCATGTATTTATACAGTTATTTGATCACCTCTTAGCCGTCTTTTTTCCGGGGTGAATAATCCCAGTTTTGGTGCCTCTCTGGGTATTCCAGTCCCGTCATTCCATGTATTAGTTTAGTTGCTACGCATGTAAATGGCCTTAAGCCACAAGACCTTCTTTCAGGAAGCTGCAGGAAGTCTTACAGATTTATAAAGATTCCTCTATCCTTTCCTTCTGGGCTAATTGTTCCTTGGCAGGTTTTCACCCGGTGCCTTCTGGGTACATTGGGGGGTGTTAATAGGCTAATGGAGGTGTCCTGGATCTGCCATGCCTGAGCTGCTCTCCGTATTCCACTGATGCAGGTCATCTTCTCTCTTCTGTCAATGACCGAGTCTTGGGAAGCGTCTTAAGTGGTTTGCTTTAGGTTTGTCTTCTCTTTCTTCATCAGCAACATGTGCAGGACGGCCGGAAGGATTCTCTGGATGGCTTTGTGAAGACTTTTGAAAAGTTTAATGCTGAAGGGAATCCTGGAGTGTTTGCGTTGGACTGTGAGATGGTAAGGGGTTCCGTGGCGCCACATTCTGAAGATACAAGTGTAGCAGCTCATTAGTCCAATAGTAAACTGGTTCTACAATCTCTTAGGGTGGGTACAGCTGCTATCTCTGTGGAGGGACCCACACGTCTCATAGGCCAGCACTGTTTTAGAAGTGGCTCATAAGTTAGAAAAGTGAAATCGAAGCTTCAGAATATTTCTTGGTGTGTAATAAGATGCGTGTCGGTTCGCGTGCTCAGAAATGATCTGCATTGATACGACATGGAGGGTCAGGGTTTGGGTGGCTGATCCTGTCCCATGCAATGCGGGGGCCGATTGTTTCTTTCAGCTGACACGCCTGCTGATCGCTGCGGTTAACCCTTTAAATGTCACCATCCATGCTGACAGCAACATTTAAATGTCCTTTTTGAAAGCTCCCCGGACTGCCATTGCAGATTGCCCATCATGCCTGTGAAATAGCAGTATAATGCAGTACTATGGTATTGCATCATACTGCAGGAGAAATCAAACCATCGCAAGTTCTTGTCCCCTAGATGTAAAAATCAGTTAGTTGGATCGATAGATGTAAAAATATTTGCCATATCTACGTTGTTAGAATAGTTGTTTTTTTTTCTTTTTTTTTTGGTCACCTCGTCTCCAAGAAAAAAAGGAATGAAAAGCTTACAAAAAGTCACATGTGTCACATGTACTCCGAAATGATCCCAATGGAAACTACAGAATGTCCACAAAAACTTACTGCAGCCGAAATGTATTTATTTATTTTAAACCAAAGATTTTATTTGTAAGTAGTACCGCAAAAAAAACCCGCTATACATTTTTGGTTTGTAGTAATTGTTCTGACCCATAGGATACAGGAATCGTGTCATTTTTGCTGCAGTGTGTACCATGTAGAAACAAGACCCACCTCTGCCCCCCCCCCCCCCCCCACCTCGGAGACAGCAGGATAGCGCTTTTATTGCATTTCACCCACGTAGTGTTTCTGTACCTTGTGTTACATCGGATGGTGCCATTGAAGGGGTTTTTTTGTTTTTGCAGGACACATTGAATTTCTCAGACAGCTATGTTGATGGATAAAAGTTGTGTCTTAAGTAGGGAGGAAAAATTGGCTGGGTCCTTAAGGGTTTAAAGAACATGGAGTTGGGCAGATCTTGCCATGGGCTTTTAGTACAGTAGTGTTTCTTGTGAAATACCATCTGACTTTGGCTTTGTGACTTTCCAGTGTTACACTAAGAGAGGCCTGGAGCTGACCCGAGTCACCGTCATCAACACTCAGCTCAAGGTGGTGTATGACACCTTCGTACTGCCGGACAACAAGATCGTGGACTACAACACCAGGTGATTGGGGGGATCCATTATCTCTATGGCATCATGGCATCCTCCCCATCTAGTGCCTCGCTGCTGGCGGACCCAACAGATCAGTACATGGCCGTACGCGGGTCAGAGATCGCCTATTTGTCAAAATGGCAAAACATACAAGTTATGCTTTTTAGGAGCAGAAAAGTAAAAGCAGTCAAAGTTTAGCCCCCTGGTGTCACCTTAACCATATTCACACAAGCACCGATGTGGCCGAGTGATATCACAGGCCACCCTAGATTGTGCCACGTATTTGTAGTGCACTTGGTGGACCAACCACAGCCACTGCGGGAATGTGCTCTTCACGTGTGCATCAAAAATGGTGATAACCATTGTCTTTTAGCACGGGGTAATGCCCGGGGGACCCTTCAGAGGTCTCCGGAGTCTGTGGTGGGAGGAGGAAAACCTACACAAGATTTGTGCTCTTAGTGTTATGGCTGATTGGTTATACTAGAGAAGAACCAAAGAATTAAACATGTACCTTATTAAATCTCCTACAATCCAGTGTGTGCACTTAGACAACATTATATTATATACCCGGAGATGATAACGGGCCCCGTGATGTTGTGCAGTGCTGAATGAATCAATCCAACAGATGACCCCGCTACCAGCGGGCCCAGTGTGGTAGGCCAGCATACAGGAGGTCACCGAATCTAGACCTCTATGTAGGACTATAAACTGGGCGTTACATTGTAGGAGGGTACTTGAATGTAGAGGTAGACCGTCTTAAAATAGGGACTGCTGAAGGGACTGCCTGACTCCTTCATTTAAATTCCAAGTGCGGTCCGTGGCTTCTGGATTCACACGTGTATCAGTACATGTAGTAATTGACACGCTATATTTTATAAGGATGTTTGTATTTCTTTGGTTCTTCTCGGTGATTTATAGCAGCTTTCTTAAGGACTTTGTCTGCCACAGCGACTTGTTACACTATAGAAGATGCACATGTAAAACGGCGACCCTGCAGCCGCGTCATGGAGCGGTGGTCCCAGAATACAACCCCTCCGTCACGGGGGGCTTACACTTCTAGCATTCGCAGCATGTGGAAGGTTCCCTTGTTTGTAGCTTTAATTCCTCCGTTTTAGTTGCGTTCTCCGCAGTCTCTGCATTCATGGGACCTCCGGCTGTTGCTAGGAGTGTTTTGGAGTCTGTTCACACATCGCAGAGAAAAGCTGCATCCGGATTCTGATGCTGATTTTTGACTGCGTTCCAATGAATGAATTTCCCAGTGGAAATCTGCAGCATTTCCAGAATAAACCAAGCGGCATGCTGGGGGCTTCACTGCTCTGCTGCAGAGTGGACGAGGTTTGGTAAAACCCCTTTTATTTACGCTGGACTAGTGGAAACCACTATCGCCACTTTCTGCAGCAGGAGGATTGTGGAGAGTCTTCAGAGGTTAGAGCATCCACTAATATTTGGGAGGGCTGTACTATGTGCATTAGACATGGCTTTGGGGAGATGCATCGCCAGCCTGCTGTCCAGGAGGGCCGGATGCTGCCGGTGGTCCCGCAGTACTGCTAGTGATGTAGTAGAAATGCCTGTTAATACAGGTTTACGCCCAGTTTTATCCGTCTTGGTGACCTTTTTTAAGGAACAGTAGCAGAAAGCCTTTAGGTTTTAGGGCATGTTATCTTTATTGAACATGCCCAAATCCAAGTACCGTATATACTCGAGTATAAGCCGAGTTTTTCAGCACAAAAAAATGTGCTGAAAAAGCCCCCCTCAGCTTATGCTTGAGTGAGGTAAAAAAAACCTCAATACTTACCTATCAGCCGGCATCTGTGTTCCCGGCGCGATGCTAACCCCAGCGGTGTGGCCAGCTGCTGCATTCTTCTTCCCACTGTCTTCTCCCTGGCTTGCTTTTGAAATCCCCGCCGTCAGTTCTGTGATTGGATCAAGCGCCGGCCAATCACAGCCGGCGCTCAATAAACCAATCACAGCCAGTGATGTCATTCTGAATGGCTGCGATTGGTTTATCGAGCGCCGGCTGTGATTGGCCAATGCTCGATCCAATCACAGTGCTGATGGCGGGGATTTTAAAAGAACAACGGGGAGAAGAATGCAGCAGCTGGCCGCACCGCTGGGCAAAGCATCGCGCCGGGAGCACAGATGCCGGCTGATAGGTGAGTATTGCTTTTTTTTTTTTAACCTACTGGAGTATAGCTCGGCTTATACTTGAGTCAATAAGTGTTACCAATTTTTTTTTTTTTTTTGTGGTAAAACTTATTGCCTCGGCTCATACTCGAGTATATATGGTAGTTTTTCTTCCAGTTGCATCAGTTTGATAAACCACAGCATAAGAATGTGGGGTAGGGAGTCATGTCTGATGGCCAACTCTTGTCTTGGAAGGTTCTCTGGAGTTACAGAAGAGGATCTCCAGAACACCAGCATCAGTCTGCGGGACGTGCAGGCCGTCCTCCTCTCTATGTTCAGCTGTCATTCAATATTAATTGGCCATAGCTTGGAAAGCGACCTTTTTGCACTGAAGGTAAGATGCCTTTTACCCATTTTTTTTTAGTGTATTTCTTTAGTTACTTGATAAATACCCCAAACCACAAGAACATTGAATATGTATGCTGCAGCACAAGAGCCGCTGGAACGTATCACCACTTACCAACCACACCAAGGAGAGGAACCGCTGGGCCCCGTAGATGGAGTGTTGCACATAGGGCCCCGTAGATGGAGCGTTGCACATAGGGCCCCGTAGGGAGATAAACCGGGTTGGCAGTAATGACAGCCGCTTACTATAAAGGCTTACATCCTCATGTGTAAGAGGTCTACATAGACCACGGAGAGAGCACGAGGATATTTTGTTGCCCACGTGGGTTTTGACCTTCTCTCTCTTTTGTCTAGGCATCCTCTAGTTACATGTGTAGGCTTATTTATAAGCTGTATGGAGACTGTAGTTCATGGCATAGCAATAGTAAATGTCTGAATTATTGATGACTTACCCTGAAGGTAGCCTCCTCAATAGTTACTCAGCAGGGGTCCATGCCTTAGCACCTCCAGCAATTTGCTGTTCCCACAGATGGTGTTGCAGGTACTGTTCAGCACATGCCGCTGTAATGGGTACAGAACAGTCAGCCACCCGCTCTTGTACAGAATGATGGCGGACCGACGCACTCCTGATAACTGGAGGTACTGAGCGGCGGACTCTTGTCTATCAAATGCCCATTTCGGATCCCATCATCGATTTCCTATCGGCTGCCATAAAGCACACACCCTTTACTATTCTGTGTATGTAAACCATAAATGGCCCCAACGGCCCCTCCAGTGATGAGGTTGTCATGGTAGTCCAGGGCTGCCATGTATTTCTGCGTATTAAGAGCCTGTGGCCTGTCTTAGTAGAATGCCAGCAAGTTCCAGTCTTTCCTGAGGGCTTTAAAGTTTTTAGTGTTTTTTTTGGATTCAGGGTTTCCTAGGGGCCTTTCTCTTTCTGTGATTATACAATGGCGCCATCTGCTGGCTAGAGCCAGTACTGCAGTATGTGACATGCTTGAGAGGCCCCCAGATAACAGAGCGGCCAGTAGTATACAGTAAGAATACCCTGCAGGACGTCTTCCCACATCAGAGCTGTACAGTCTTCAATCAGAATGTCTTCAGACATCAGACAGTGGATTGGAAAGGGTTTAATATACTCCAAAATGGTGCCAATAGAAACCACCGGGCATTCTGCAGAGCCCCATCGATGGGGAGATATGGTGGTCAGAAGATGGCAGCAGAAAATACGTTTTTAGACGTTGTTTTTTAAAATGGTACAGCAAGAAGGAAAACTAAATTTGGTGTAATGATGGATAACTTCGACAGATATGTAGACCTGTTGCAGGCAGCAATTAGTGTCCCAGGGCAGCAGTCTTACAATTGTTAAATGTGTTTTGTATCCTGTGGACTCGTCATCCATTGTTATCGCTAGCCGCTCACCTCTTACATGGCAGGTACTGCAGGTCACCATTCCTTTAAATGGGAGCGGTGCCTGCAATATTACACTGGGCAGCTGCAGTCTATGGAGCTCCAGACTTGGTGATGCAACCAATCCGCTGGGATCCACCAATGACTGAACTGTGGAGCTGGAAACCCCTCTAGGCTAAATGTCCAGAGGACACCTAGTAGCGGTCTGACAGCCTCATGTACGTGTTTTCGGAGCTGCTCTGCATGGTCTGCCCCGCTTCCCCTCTTGCCCTCTTGTTCTTCCTGACGCCAAGCCAACTCCATTATCAACAGCCGGCATACAACTCGGCATGTGGATATTTATTGCAGCATGCTGAGGCATCCGTTGTACAGGATCTAACCTGCGGCAAAAAGGCTGGTGGGCGGAGGGCCGCTGGAGCCATAGAGCACTTCTGCATTGAAGCCTTGTTATACTCTGAGGTTGGTGGGTGGTTTGCGTGGCCATGCCCCCCCCCCCCCCCCACCTAAATTACAAGCGGCCGGTGCATGGTGCCCCGGGGTTCAGACATTTCACCTGTAGCCGCGCAATCTTTAATGCTAGAACCGCCATGGAAATCCTTTTTTCTCCTTCAGCAGTTTAAAGGCATTGTAGTGATAAACCATCCCAGCAGTTTGTGTTGATGGGGCTTAATGCCCTAAAGCGGGGCAGTTATTACATGCTTTATATTAAACCTAAACGTGTACTAAAGAAAGACTCCATGTTAATGTAAAAGAAATGTACATGTAAACAAAGTCAAAAACACCCCACCCCACCCCCTCTTCTCCCAAAGGAAGGGGCAGATATAGTAAGGTTGAACTTGTGCCTAAGGGGGGTCCACGGCAGTTGCATAATATCGCCAGTGATAATCCGCCGCAGGGAGGGGGGGGGGGGTCGCTGTGATTCTCCGCTCGTGGACGCCACTGCTGTGCTTTTCTTAACATCGCTTTGGAAAGCGTTCACTGTGTTACCCGCGGCCGGATTATCTCCATGGGTAACGCAATGAACAATCGCCCGTGGGCAGGCAGCCTTAGGCTATGTTCATCACTGTGAGATCTGTTTTCCTGACAGTCTTATTACAGAACTAAATGACTATAATGCGGAGGTCATTCAGTCTCCATCCAGCTAAAATAGCTCAGCATGTTGTGTCATTTCACCCAGGATTTAGCAGATTGTGCTGTCTGTAGTGCAGTGTCCGCGGTTGGTATTGCAGGCACGGCTCCTATTAAATTCAAGAGGAACTGAGCCTGCAGTACTAACTCCTGCCACTGTGC
This sequence comes from Eleutherodactylus coqui, assembly GCF_035609145.1. Lineage (NCBI taxonomy): Eukaryota > Metazoa > Chordata > Amphibia > Anura > Eleutherodactylidae > Eleutherodactylus > Eleutherodactylus coqui. The sequence continues at coordinate 223,546,090 of NC_089843.1, forward strand.
TATGATCAGGGCGATCAGCTGATCCCATGTGACTGTCACTATGGACAGTGTAGAAAGCATATCCGCAGGCATTCTGACCCGCGGACCTATCCTGAGGACAGTTCTTCAAAACCCCCAGAAAACCTAACTTTTTAGACAACTTTTTAGTCCTTTAAGGGGATATGAAGATTATCGGTCGATGACTAGCATAATACACAGCATTATTTCTGTACTATGCTTATAATGACAGTCTACAAGATCTGACATCGATCCTAGTCATTTTTAACACCATAAATGCCGGGGTCAGAGGTTTCTCCTCTCCTGGCCATTAGAGCAGGAGTCCTGCTGTCAGACAGCCAGGGCCCGGCTATTCCTGGCCCAGGACACCCATGGTTTAACCTGCACCACCATAAACAGGTATATGTGCAGGTTCAAAGCCCTTCAGTGACCAGTGGGCGGTCCCTAATGGGTTAAATCAATCAGTATAATCTAGCCCACATCAGTAATTGACAAATGTTTACAATTTACACGGTCGACTTGACTAAGCAGCCACAGAACTCATTAATGATGGAGTACAGACCTAGTGACACTTCTGCTAATTAATGTGTCTAGTAATTGCTCATACTGCCTTAATGAAGGAAGCGCTCTTCTCATGAGGACGGTTTGTCACGTTGTTTCAGCTCATTCACCCCACTGTAGTGGACACAGCGGTGGTCTTCCCTCACCGCCTCGGGCTGCCTTACAAGCGTGCCCTTCGTTCATTAATGGCTGATCATCTGAAGCGGATTATCCAAGACAACGGTAAGCATCCATACAACTCATTCACCTCGATGAGATCCGTAACGTCTAGCCTTTACAAGTAAGTTAGAGATTTTACGTTGCGTTGCTTTAACCCCTTGTACGGCCGCCGAATGCAGGGTTTGCATGTGGCTGGAGGGGCTCCATGCACAGCAAGTGCTGGCTGTCTGACAACTGACAACCGCCACCATCAATGCTTAAGCTGATCGCGGCTGTTAACCCTTTTAAATCATGCTGGCAATTCTAACAGCAACATTCAAATCCCCAATCGGCATCGAGGGGTTCCGAATGTGAGGTGCTGTTCGGTTGTCCTATCTGCCCGGGGCCTGTGCCACGTCTTGATGGACTACCTGTCAGAGATGGTTTGATCATTTACATAATACAATACTGTAGAATCTGTTTTACCTTTTGTAATTGGCCCACGGGGATTTGAATCGGCAAAGTTATTTATATTGTTATTTAAAAGAAAACAAAAAAAATTAAGAATATTTAAAAGTTAACAAAAAACTATTCATATAATTAAAGTTTAATTTATCAAAATAAGGCGTAAGTGGTGCAGTAAGAAAAGCTAAACTGTGCAATAATTGTAATCCTGCTGACCCCCGGAATAAATAGTTGTTTTGCCCCAGTATGTGTGCTGTAAACAGTCCCCCTTCTCTCACCCCCCCCCCCATGCACCCACCCAAAGATGGCGGTTGTGTTTTTGCTTTGTCTGTTTTTTTCACTTTTGCTCCCCTGTAGAGATTGTTTTCAGTACATTATATACTACTGAAACATACAAGTCGTCCCACTAGAAATAGCCTCACACAGCTACATTAACATTTTTACATTTTTTTGAAGGTTGACAGGAAAAACCAAAAAAACAGGATGTGTTAAAGAAAAACTGTGATCATCCCTTTTTAGGATCTGCTAGGATTTCTGTTATGGAAAAATATAAGGCCGGATATGTCAAAATGACGGAAATCAGCCGTCCCTGATGGGTTCCATGTAGTTCGGCCATTTTTACTGGAAAAAGTAGCGCAGCATTCTGCGGTTTCCCAGCATATAATCCCTGGATGGAAAGAGCAGATGGAAGTGTGAACCAAGCCTAAGCTGAACTGGATGGCTCAAAACCAGCAGAAATGTCACACAATGTTGCAGATTGTTCAGTATAGTCATGAAGTACCCTGCGCTTCAGTTCTGTTATCAGAACCTGACGAATTGGTTAATCGGTTTCAATATATATATTTTTTCTTTTAAATGTCTGTTCTGAAAGCCTCCAGCTGCTCCTTTCAGTTTGGCCCCCTTGTGTATACAGACATAAGATTAGGGCCACAATGGGGGTGTTTCTGAATACAGGACAAACAGGGGTATCTATTTTGGGGTGTAAATCCTCATTTTCATGTGCACTATAGAAACAAAAAGTCTTTAAAATGACATATTTGCAAAAATATTATTGGCAATATCACCACTGGAGGGACATGCCTCTTAAGGAGCGACTTGTGGAAAACTCGATGGATTCTCCACGTGTCCAGCAGTGCCAGCTCGTACGCCATAGGATTAATCACTCTGGTGGCTGGAAAAGGGCCCACAAATCGGGGAGCCAGCTTCAAAGAAGGCACTTTTAACTTCAGGTTCTTGGAAGACAAGTATACCAACTGTCCCACAGAAAAAGGTTCAAAAATGGTACATGTACCTCTACTCCTTCTTAGCACCCCACCGCTGGACCCAAGTTGCCCCGCACCTTCTCCCACACCTCCCGCAGGTCCTGAACCCGAATGTCTGCAGAAGGATTGTTAGAGGAAGAGGGGAAAGACACTGTAAAACTGGGATTAAAACCAAAATTACAGAAGAAAGGAGACACGCAAGACGCCGAATGTGTATGGTTATTGATGGCAAATTCGGCCAACGCCAAATAATTGACCCAGAGACTCTGATAATCACTCACGTACATTCTGAGGTACTGAACCAGTTCCTGGTTGATACGTTTCGTCTGCCCATTAGACTCCAGGGGGAAGGCAGAGGAAAACGACAACCCGATACTCTTACAAAAAGCCCTCCAAAACCGGGCAACAAATTGTACTCCCCGGTCGGAAACAATATCCTTGGAGACCCCATGCAGGCACACAACCTCCTTGATAAATATGGTGGCTTACTCAGGAGCGGACGGAAGCTTCCTAAGAGCAATAAAATGTGCCATCTTTTGAAAATCTGTCGACTACCACCAAGATGACTGAGCACCTCTGGGACTCGGGCAAGTCGGTAATAAAATCCATCGACAAATGGGTCCATGGTCTCTCTGGAAAGGAAAGAGGATGAAGTGGACCTTTTAGGTTGTCTCCGTACGCTCTTACCTGGGGCACAGATAGGGCAGAACTTCACAAATTTCCAGACGTCCTGAGACATTTGTGGCCACCAATACATATGGCCAGACAGCTCCAGGGTGTTTCGTACTCCTGGATGAGCCGCTAATACTGACAAATGAGGAGCCACAAGGCACGGGGAATAAATAACCTCCCCTCAGGGAGGCCCTTGGGGACAGACTGTTGAGCCGCCAGGAGTAAAGCAGAGGTTTCGGGTGTAAGCGCGGCTACCACCACTCCCGGGCCCAGAATACTCTCCGGCTGAGGCTCCTCTACCTCGGGTACCCCGAAGTTGCGTGACAAAGCATCAGCTTTGACATTCTTGGACTACAAAATTGAAAAAAAACAATGCCCTCCTTGCCTGACCAGCGTTCAAGAGCTTGGCGGACAATAGATAAATCAAATTCTTATGGTCTGTGAGAACCGTAATAGTATGATGAGCGCACTCTAAGAAATGTCTCCATTCATCAAATGCCCATTTTATGGCCAATAATTCCCTGTTGCCAATATCATAGTTGCGTTCTGCCTGATTAAACATACTGGAAAAAACGCACAGGATTAGAGTCCAGGTCCACACTATGTTTAGAGGCATCTACTTCAATGATGAATGGGCGATCCAGATCCGACTGAGCCAAAACTGGTGCTGTGGAAAAAGCCCTTTTGAGAAGTGTAAAGGCCTTCACAGCCTCCTGTGACCAAAAATCAACCATAGCCCCCTTCTTGGTTAGGTCAGTCAAGGGCTTGGCCACCACCGAAAACTTCTTCTTAATAAATTTCCGATAAAAGTTTGAGAACTCCAAAAAGTGTTTTTAACGCCTTTACGTTGGCTGGTTGCACCCATTCGATGTTGGCCTTGACCTTGTCTGAGTCCATCCGGATGGTTGATGGAGAAATGACATATCCAAGAAAAGCAATCTCCTGTACCCAGAAAAGGCATTTCTCCAACTTCTCATACAAATGTTGAGCTCGAAGGCGGGAAAGAACTGTCTGTAAATGCTTGACATGGCTCTCCCAATCAGAAGAGACTATCAGAATGTCATCCAAACATACAATCGTGAACGTGCCCAGGAGGTCATGGAAAATGGTGTTCATAAACCTTGAAAAATAGCTGGCGCATTACATAATCTGAATGGCATGACTAGACATACAAAGTGCCCCAAAGGAGTTTTAAATGCCGTTTTCCATTCATCCCCCTCTCTGATATGAATGAGATTATGGGCTCCCAGAAGATCGAGCTTGGAAAACCAACGGGCTTCTAGAACCTGCTTGAGGAGGTCAGGAATCAGGGGTAAAGAGTACTGATTCTTGATGGTTATCCTGTTCAAGGCTCTATAATCAACACTGGGCCAAAGGCCATCATCATCCTACTCCAGAAAAAATAACCCCCCCCCCCCCCCCTTGCAGGTGATTTAGAAGGACGTAGACTTCAGTAGCGCCACCCATAGACTTAATATTCTAACTTCCAACCCGCCTGACAGTCCCTGAATGTATTAAACTCACGTGATGACTTGACTACAACGGTAAGCATGTGTGTCCTCTAATGACACCAACATCCTACACCAAAGTTGCAGCAAAGGGGGTAAAGTGTGGTGCAAGAAAAAGCATGTAGGCTTATTTATATGAGCTTCTCCCAGGATGTCCGTGCACTTGTGACGTCTCTCCTGCAGCTTCCTAAGTCCCTGCAAATAGAATTCTTCCAACGACTTGTCAAACAACTTATTTGCAGCATCTGTTGCCTCCAAAACTCTCCCAAACCATTGGCCTTTTAGGTGTTTTTTGAGATTGGGGAACAGATGGTAGTCAGACGGAGCCAGGCCGGGTGAATGGGGTGGATGGAGCTTCAATTGAAAGCCTAGGAAGGTCATTTTTTCAATACTGGCCTTTGCAGTGTATGACGGGGCATTATCATGCAACATGACCGCTTTTGGAGAGCTTTTCTCATCGTTTTTTCTTAATATTTTGCCTTAGCTTTGTCAGTAACGAACAGTAATATTTTTCATTGATGGCTGAACCCTTTGGGAGGTCGTCTGCAAGCAGAACTCCCTTCCTATCCCAAAAAATGGTTGTCATGTGCTACTGTGCTGACCTTTGCACACGGACGTCTTTGGCCTTGGGGAACTACTGTGCCTCCGTTCCTTAGACTGTTCCTTTGGTGATGAGACGCAGATCTACGGATCCAACACAGTTACCAGCTTGTCCAGGAAATCTGACTCATTTCTTGCAGAATGTTCCAAAACGGCCACTGATGTCTCCCCACGTCTCCTTTTCTGGATCCACTCGGCTGTAAGCTTTCTCATTCCCAAGTCGTTGTGGATAACGGCACCAACTCTCTCCTGTTATATCCTCAGATGTGTAGCCATACTTCTGGCTGATACTCGGTGGTCCTCCATGATCATGTCATGGGTGGCTCTCACATTTGCAGGCAATGAGAATGAGACAGGCCTTCCACTGGGTTTATCGCTTCCAACACTAAAATGGCCAATTTTAAGATTTACAACCCAACGTTTAACTATTACACATGTAGGGCCACCGTCACCCAAAGCTTGTGACATTCATCACGGATTTGCTTTGCCCCTTTCCCTTGGAGAAATAGGAACGTGATTATGGTCCTCAGCTCTTCCACACTGAACGTGTTTGGAGATGCCGCCATGTTCACTTTGGACCTGAAAAAAAATAGATAAGTTAAGATCCTAGGTAGTTGGTTTTTGCATCATTGAGTATAGAAGAAGTACGCCCGGCAGTTTACAGCTGTCTAGCTCTGTCTTTGTGGGTGAGACTCAATACATATCACCACCCCCTTGTAAATCCTAGAACTGCAAGTTTGGATTCTCCAGGGGTTTAGTGCCATATTTGTCCTCTTACATTCTAGAGGTTTATGATATATTAATATGCTTCGACAGGTTAATATTTGGTCAGGATTACATTTATCCTGTTAGGATTTATTAGTAAAGATTAGCTTATTTAAACAAGTAAATAATAAAGATTGGTGGCTTTTCCATTACTTTACTGACTTTCTTGTGTCTTTCTTCCTCCTAGTGGAGGGACACGACTCTAGTGAAGATGCATGCTCTTGCATGGAACTGATGATCTGGCGTATAAAGGAGGATGCTAAAGTGAAGCGATGATCCACATCAAGGAATCCAGCTGCAAACCCTTTATACTGAACTGCTGCCGATTTCATTTTGTACTTGAGAATTTCAAGCCTTTCCGAGTGTAAAGCATCTGATGTGTTTTACATGGACAGGGGGGTTAGACATTTTTAAAATATTCTGTGTATTGATGTACATCTTTTTTGCCCAATTAGAAGGAAAATACCACCATAACAGATTAAAACACTGCAAACTTTGTTTTACCACATCTTTCTTTACAAGCACTTTTTTTTTAACACTTGAACGGAGTCATTTTTGCTTCTCACCAGTTTAATTTTATAAACTGTAATGAAATCTGCCTACCAGTTATACTCCGTCTGCAGTATTGGCGCACCACTCTACCTTCCAGTTATACTCCCCGTCTGCAGTATTGGCGCACCAATGTATCAACTCCTTTCACTTTTACATAGTTTTCTTAATATGCCATCTATGCAATATGCTTCAATTGACTGCAGCCGCCATGTCACAATCTGTGAAACGTCAATCTAGAAGGCGCTGATTGCCTACCGTTGTCATGTGATCTGACCAATAAAAAGGACAAGGACTGCCAGGTAGCAGTGGGACTGGAACAAAATCAATAAGTATATAATAACTTTTTTTAACTTTGTTTTTGTTGACAATGCTTACAAGATAGATAATGCAGCAAAGACTCGTTCAGCTGATGATGTGGCATGGGGCTACTACAGAATTCCGAAAAAAAAATTGGCTTGTCTATTTACTCTAAGGGGTCATCACGTGTGGGTATCTCAGTAAGCCGAGGGGATGTTACTGCTGCAGAAGGTTCCCGATCAGTGTACATTAAAGGCTTTGTACACCTTTTTTTCTTTTCCTCTTAATTGTCCCGAAGCATTTAAAGTGCACTTTAAAAATCTACCTCCATTCTGCCTCAGTGAAAGTCCTATTGCAAACTTCTATGCCCTTCACAGCACAGACACCATTACAACTACATTTAATGGATACGTTAAAACTAGGGCTGAAACACCCCTAGAAAGACGAACAAAGAATATTCCTGCGGGTCTGACCGCGGGACAGTTTACACTGGGCGCAGAAATTTGTGGGTTTCTAGATGTGCGAGCGCCACACGTAGGGTCAGTCAGCGATTGTAGATCCACATTGTGACAGTCATCCAAAGATGGGCATCTCCTGACTAGTCTTCGGAAACCTAAATTGGGTTAGTTCGCTGGAAATGAGTGGACAAGGATATTCTCAATGACCTCATTCATTCACGTCTCAAGATCTGTGATGCGATCCTGCAAAGCTCATTAGAATGAACTGATTCTGGGTGTATTTTTAGATATTCTCTTAGTTCGTTAATGCAGAAGATTGGCTCTCGGTTCGATGCGTTTCCCTGTTTCACTCATTTCCATCGAACCAACCCAATTGATCAGCTAATCTTAATCTACTGCGGTGACAGACCTTTTCAGCTCCGTCCAGGAAGGAACTGGTCAACAGGATTTAGGTTTCCGAAGACTAGTCAGGAGATCCCTATCTTTGGGATCACAATCTACAATCGCTGATTGACCCTACATGTGGCGCTCGTACATCTAGAAACCCACAGATTTCTGCTCCCAGGAGTTTTCTTGGTTCGTATCTTTATGTACATTTCAGCTCTAGTTTACATTTTATTTGATAGTGTTTTAATTGTTTTATACTGTGAAGGGCACTTAACAAGAGGACTTGATTTAAAATGTCCTATTTTGGCTCTATATCTCTATACAAACCTGTGCACCTCCATGGTAGATGTAGCCTTTATAGAATACCTGCCCTTCTGCTTAATCAGCCTTTTTTGGCTCCTTCCAGCAGTTGAAGATGGCATCATAGAGCAGTTTATGGGGTCGTCTTTTGCTGCTGGAAGGAGCTGAAAAAGGCCAGTGGAGCAGAAGCTCTCCGAAGGGGGAAGTGTATGTACTCTAACACTTTTTTAAATCTACCTTTGCATCATTGGACACGGGCAAACAAGATTTTATTTTGGTTAAAAGATGATTAGTAGAGATGAGCGAGGCTTACTCGAGTAACTGACCTTACCGAGCGTGCTCGCTCATCTTGAGTAACTGCCTCCTCCTCCGAGCGTGCTCGGGAAGGGGGGAGGGAGAGAGCTCTCCCCTCAGTTCACCCCCCCCCCCCCCCCCCAAACATGAGCACGCTCGGAGGAGAAGGCAGTTACTCGAGATGAGAGGGGCTCGCTCTCTAATTTAGTTAAAACAGGAAAAAAAGGGAAATTTGTTGTATAGTAAAGCCATGACACGAGTATTCCTGCTTTGTGTGTATATACATATAACCATACCTGTAAATGGCTTGGGGCTCTTTCTCACGGGCGAAGCTTTTGCGCCAGGTTATGGCGAAACTTGCTGCAGTGGAATTCAACATCAAAATGTACTCTATTTCCATCAGCCCCATTGAAAGCAATGGAGCCACGCATGTGTGACCGCAGCGCCATGCAATATCCACATTGCTATGAGTGGGTCCAGTAAGGCGAGGTTGGTATGATGGTGAAACACATGGCCTGCCTGTCCCTGGTTTGGTAAGATACAGAATGTACACTCACTGTTCCTGACTTGTGCCCTATGGAGTTCCTCTATACTGAATCAAGTTATTCAAACCAACGGCGGAGAAAGGAGCAGGCGGGCGGCAGCCATCCATTCAGTGCGGTGTATACCGCAGTGGATGCAGGGGCGCAGTCCTTACATTGGGACCATCTGAATGACTATACCGATGCACACGGTTTGGTTTGTTCTTATTTTTATGTAATTCACAGGATAAATATTGTAATATTTTAATAACTTGGACTTTTATGGAAATTACAATACCGACTATGGTTAATATAGATTTTTGTTAACTTGGAGCCATTCCAATGACTTTTTTCATTCATTATGCAATTCGATCCCCAGTCTATATGTGAGTATTGCCTTGTTTTGTTTACCTTTTCAATCATTCTTGGCCTCCTTTTCATTTGGATCGTGTGATCTCCGTGGGAAGAACTTGTTTCTCTGTGACTTCTGCCGCAAACACTTTGTCACCAGAACATCCTGTATGCTGAAACTAGATGATAGTCCATCCTCCACAACTTATACTAAGGGTATTTATGGTTCCCCTCTAGCTTATTGGGTAAATATAATCGCATTGTACCCAATTCTTCTTTTTTTTTTTTTTTTTTCCTGGATGACCAAAAATGATGGCTAGCCAACGGTTTTTATGCAAACCTTGGAAGACTATACTGAATGATAAAGCTTATTAGTGTACTTGTGTAAAAGTCAGAAACCGATATGACCGTATTACCAATATTTACTATGAGCTGTTAAATGATGCCTACAGTCATGATAACCGCCTCAAGTAGCCCCTGGCCTTTAAAAAATGCAGATTTTTTTTTTCATGGACACTAAAGGAAACCTACATTCCAATATGTCCTGAACCTGTGAGTGCGGTATTATAATATCGCTTATATATTTCTATCTGTATATAACTTCTCCTCACAAAAAATCTTATTAAATATAATAACCAAGGAATCCCTTCCCCCAAGACCCTGTAAACCCCCATGGGCAATTATAAACAACTTGCTGATATACCCGGCTCCCCCAAGTTAATTTGGTACCGGTGTTTACGCGTTGTTCGCATGAAATAGTTTATGAAGTTGTAGTTACTAAAGAGAAACTGAGGAATAAAATATGTATACATAAAGGAGCATTAGATTCTTCTCAGACTGCATGTACCAATGGCCCTCTGCAGAATCTGCCACCCCTCACTCTCCTCAATTTTTACTCTTAAATGTAATGGCTGTTTTTATTCAAATTTACCCCCTGACTGGAGGTTGCAGCCTCTTCTTAGCCTTAAAGGCTCCATCCCTGCAGTCCATGGCCACTTCCTTATGTACTTTGACCTATATGTGTATACACTGAAAGGCTGCAGTTATATTCTCACTATATATAGAGGTCAGTTAGATTCTTCTCAGTATATACACGTCGAGGTCTATTCTAGTATCGGTATATACACATGTAGGTCAGTTAGACTCTCCTCAGTATATACACATGGAGAAGAGGTAGATTCTCCTCAGTATATACACATAGAGGTGAGGTAGATTCTCCTCAGTATATACACATACAGGTGAGGTAGATTCTCCTCAGTATATACACATAGAGGGGAGGTAGATTCTCCTCAGTATATACACAGGGAGGTGAGGTAGAGTCTCCTCAGTATATACACAGGGAGGTGAGGTAGAGTCTCCTCAGTATATACACATAATGGTCAGTTAGATTCTCCTCAGTATATACACATAGAGGTGAGGTAGATTCTCCTCAGTATTTACACAGGGAGGTGAGGTAGAGTCTCCTCAGTATATACACATAGAGGTGAGGTAGATTCTCCTCAGTATTTACACAGGGAGGTGAGGTAGAGTCTCCTCAGTATATACACAGGGAGGTGAGGTAGAGTCTCCTCAGTATATACACATGGAGGTGAGGTAGAGTCTCCTCAGTATATACACATAATGGTCAGTTAGATTCTCCTCAGTATATACACATAGAGGTGAGGTAGAGTCTCCTCAGTATATACACAGGGAGGTGAGGTAGAGTCTCCTCAGTATATACACATGTAGGTCAGTTAGCATCTCCTCAGTATATACACATGGAGGTGAGGTAGAGTCTCCTCAGTATATACACAGGGAGGTGAGGTAGATTCTCTTCAGTATATATACACATAGAGGTGAGGCAGATTCTCCTCAGTATATACACATAGAGGGGGAGGTAGATTCTCCTCAGTATATACACAGGGAGGTGAGGTAGAGTCTCCTCAGTATATACACATAATGGTCAGTTAGATTCTCCTCAGTATATACACATAGAGGTGAGGTAGATTCTCCTCAGTATATACACATAGAGGGGGAGGTAGATTCTCCTCAGTATATACACAGGGAGGTGAGGTAGAGTCTCCTCAGTATATACACATGTAGGTCAGTTAGCATTTCCTCAGTATATACACATGGAGGTGAGGTAGAGTCTCCTCAGTATATACACATAATAGTCAGTTAGATTCTCCTCAGTATATACACATAGAGGTGAGGTAGAGTCTCCTCAGTATATACACAGGGAGGTGAGGTAGAGTCTCCTCAGTATATACACAGGGAGGTGAGGTAGAGTCTCCTCAGTATATACACAGGGAGGTGAGGTAGAGTCTCCTCAGTATATACACAGGGAGGTGAGGTAGAGTCTCCTCAGTATATACACAGGGAGGTGAGGTAGAGTCTCCTCAGTATATACACATAATGGTCAGTTAGATTCTCCTCAGTATATACACAGAGAGGTGAGGTAGATTCTCCTCAGTATATACACAGAGAGGTGAGGTAGATTCTCCTCAGTATATACACATGTAGGTCAGTTAGCGTCTCCTCAGTATATACACATGGAGGTGAGGTAGAGTCTCCTCAGTATATACACACGGAGGTGAGGTAGAGTCTCCTCAGTATATACACACACGGAGGTGAGGTAGAGTCTCCTCAGTATATACACATAATGGTCAGTTATATTCTCCTCAGTATATTCAGTGGGGGAAAAAATATTTAGTAAGATACCAATTGTACAAGTTCTCCCACTAAAAAGATGAGAGGTCTGTAATTGACAGCAGAGGTAGACCTCAACTATGAGAGACAACATGAAAAAACACATCCAGAAAATCACATTGTCTGATTTTTAACGAATTTATTTGCAAATTATGGTGGAAAATAAGTATTTGGTCAATAACAAAAGGTCATCTCAATACTTTGACCTCTGTCATTGCCAATAAAGGATATATAACAAACCGGTTTCTGTAAGTCCTCACAAGATTGGCACACACACACTGTTGCTAGTATATTGGCCCATTCCTCCATGCAGATAGCCCCAAAACATCACTGCTCTTGAGGAGATTGCTGGGCAACACGGACTTTCAACTCCCTCCAAAGGTTTTCTATAGGGTTGAGAGCTGGAGACTGGCTAGGCCACTCCAGGACCTAGAAATGCTTCTTACGAAGCCACTCCTTCATTGCCCTGGTGGTGTGCTTGGGATCATTGTCCTGCTGAAAGACCCAGCCACCTTTCATCTTCAGTGCCCTTGCTGATGGAAGGAGGTTTGCACTCAAAATCTCACAATACATCTTTCATCTATACGGATCAGTCGTCCTGGTCCCTTTGCAGAGAAACCACCCCAAAGCATGATGTTGCCACCCCCATGCTTCCCGGTAGGTATGGTGCTCTTTGGATGCAACTCAACATTCTTTCTCCTCCAACCACGACGAGTTGTGTTTTTGCCACACAGTTCTACTTTGGTTTCATCTAACCATATGACATTCTCCCAATACTCTTCTGGATCATCCAAATGCTCTCTAGCAAACGTCAGTCGGCCCCGGACATGTACTGGCTTCAGCAAGGGGACACGTCTGGCACTGCAGGACCTGAGTCCCTGGCGGCGTAGTGTGTTACTAATAGTGGCCTTTGTTACGTTGGTCCCAGCTCTCTGCAGGTCATTCACTAGGTTCCCCCGTGTGGTTCGGGGATTTTTATTCCCCGATCTTGTGATCATTTTGACCCCACGGGTTAGATCTTGTGTTGAGCCCAAGACCAAGGGAGATTATCAGTGGTCTTGTATCTCTTCCATTCTCTAATTATGGCTCCCACAGTTGAGTTCTTCACACCAACCTGCTTGCCTATTGCAGATTCAGTCTTCCCAGTCTACTGCAGGGCTACAATTTTGTTTCTGGTGTCCTTCGACAGCTCTTTGGTCTTCACCATAGTGGAGTTTGGAGTGTGACTGCTGGAGGTTGTGGACAGGTGTCTTTTATACTGATGACCAGTTCAAACAGGTGCCATTACTACAGGTAATGTGTGGAGGACAGAGAAGCCTCTTAAAGGAGTTGTTACTGGTCTGTGAGACCCAGAAATCTTGCTTGTTTGTAGGTGACCAAATACTTGATTCTTCCCGGTATATGCGCACAGAGGTCAGTTACATTCTCCTCAGTATATACACATAGAGGGGAGGTAGATTCTCCTCAGTATATACACATACATGTGATGTATATTCTCAGAATTTACAGACAAAGGTCAGTTAGACTCTCCTCGGTATATACACATAGAGGGGAGGTAGATTCTCCTCAGTATATAGGCATAGAGGGGAGGTAGATTCTCCTCAGTATATAGGCATAGAGGGGAGGTAGATTCTCCTCAGTATATAGGCATAGAGGGGAGGTAGATTCTCCTCAGTATATACACATAGAGGGAGGTAGATTCTCCTCAGTATATACACAGAGGGGAGGTAGATTCTCCTCAGTATATACACATAGAGGGGAGGTAGATTCTCCTCAGTATATACACATAGTGGTGAGGTAGATTCTCCTCAGTATATACACATAGAGGTGAGGTAGATTCTCCTCAGTATATACGCATAGAGGTGAGGTAGATTCTCCTCAGTATACACACAGAGAGGTGAGGTAGATTCTCCAGTGTATACACATAGAGGGGAGGTAGATTCTCCTCAGTATATACACATGGAGGGGAGGTAGATTCTCCTCAGTGTATACACATGGAGGGGAGGTAGATTCTCCTCAGTGTATACACATGGAGGGGAGGTAGATTCTCCTCAGTGTATACACATGGAGGGGAGGTAGATTCTCCTCAGTGTATACACATGGAGGGGAGGTAGATTCTCCTCAGTGTATACACATGGAGGGGAGGTAGATTCTCCTCAGTGTATACACATGGAGGGGAGGTAGATTCTCCTCAGTGTATACACATGGAGGGGAGGTAGATTCTCCTCAGTGTATACACATGGAGGGGAGGTAGATTCTCCTCAGTGTATACACATGGAGGGGAGGTAGATTCTCCTCAGTGTATACACATAGAGGGGAGGTAGACTCTCCTCAGCGTATACACATAGAGGGGAGGTAGACTCTCCTCAGTGTATATACACATGGAGGGGAGGTAGATTCTCCTCAGTATATACACATGGAGGGGAGGTAGACTCTCCTCAGTGTGTATACACTGTACTGCCACGAATTCCTGTCGTCCATCAACATCCAGAATGCATATCTACATGTTTTGATTCGGAAAGTGCATCCATGGTTCCTGCCATTTGACATTCAAGACAGGTATTATTCGTTCCAGGCCTCCCCTTTGGGTTGGCAATGGCTCCGAGGGTCTTCCATTTTGGCTACCAGCACCTTGGTAAAGTCCTGCACTCCAGAGGAATCATAGCCATACTTTACCGGGACGCTATCCTCATCAAGGGTATTGTTTGTACTCGATGAGTACCTCAAGGAGAACAATGGAATAACTCCTCCCCAGCATGGATTCATGAGTGGTCGATCGTGTCAGACCAATCTGATCAGCTTCTACCATGAAGTAAGCTCTAGGCTGGACCTGGGAGAATCTATTGATCTCGTATATCTGGACTTCTCTAAAGCCTTTGACACCGTGCCGCATAATAGGCTGATATATAAAATAAGAAGCTCGGATTGGGTGAAACGTGTGTAAGTGGGTAAAGAATTTGCTCAGAGATAGAAAGCAGAGGGTGGTAATAAATGGCTCATACTCTGATTGGACCCCTGTCGCTATTGGGGGGCCACTCTGTTCAATGTATTTACCAATGACCTGGTAGAGGGGCTGCACAGCAAAATATCAATATTTGCAGATGACACAAAATTATACAATATAATTAATGCAATGGAGGACAATGTGCGGCTACAAACGGACCGAGATAAGATGGGGGCTTGGGGGGAAATGGCAAATGAAGTTCAATGTTGATAAATGTAAGGTTCTGCACATGGGCAGCAAGAATGGATGTCACCAATATTCACTTAATGGGGTACTGCTAGGGAAAAGACCTGGGGGTACTAGTGGGCTGTAGACTAAACTGGAGTAACCAATGCCAGTCAGCAGCTGCAAAAGCTAATAAAGTCTTGGGGTGCAGTAAAAGAGGTATAGGGGCGAAGGACAAGAACATTATCCTCCCACTATATAAGGCACTTGTCAGGCCCCATATGGAATACTGAGTACAGTTCTGGTCACCGGAGCTCAGGAAAGATGTTACAGTGCTGGAGGGGTACAAAGAAGGGCAACTAAACTAATACATGGAACGAGAGGACTGGAATACCCAGAGAGGCACCAAAACTGGGATTATTCACCCCGGAAAAAAAGACGGCTAAGGGGCGACCAAATAACTATGTATAAATCCATGAGGGGACGATACAAGGATCTCTGCCAGGATCTGTTTACACCCAGGACTGCAACGGTAACAAGAGGGCATCCGCTACGTCTAGAGGAAAGCAGGCTTCATCACCAACACAGAAGGGGGTTCTTTACTGTAAGAGCAGTGAGACTGTGGAACTCTCTGCCTGAGGAAGTGGTGATGGCAAAATCCATAGAGGAGTTTAAGAGGGACTTGATGTCTTTCTGGAGAGGAAGGATATTACAGGATATAAATCTTAGGTTTATTGTTAATTCGGGTATATAGGCAGGTAGGAACTATTAGGGGTTGATCCAGGGAACAGTCTGATTGCTATTAGGGAGTCGGGAAGGAATTTTTCCCCCAAAAGGGCTATTTGGCTTCTGCTCTTGGGTTTTTTTGCCTTCCTCTGGATTAACAACACAGGAGGATAGACAGGCTGGACTAGATGGACATTGTCTTCATTCCGCCTTATGAACTATGTTACTTTGTTATGTTACTATTTCTGAGGACATTGTCCCAGTCCGTAAGGTTAAGGGCATCTCTAAGTTTATCCAACTTTCTAAAGTTTAGTATTTTTGTAGCTCCCCTGTAAAACTCCATACTGCAAGAGAAGTGGAAATGTATCATATTATAGTCAGTATTTCCCAGCTGCGCCCCCGTTATTCTGTCAGGTCTGTTGGTTAATATAAGTCCCCAATGGCCGTTCCCCTAGTTGAGTCCTGTACAACTTGTGTACGGTAATTAGTAATTGACAGAACGTTGTTTCCTGTAGGCCGCCCTCACACAGACGTTTTTGTACAGCGCTGCCTTTTCAGCTCTGTGCTAAACGCTATACAACGCTTCCATTCATTTCAATGGGGCTGTTCACAAAGGCGTCACAATGCAGAGTTTTCAACGTTGCGCTTAAAAAATGCATTGCTGTCAATCTTTGGCTGTTTTTAGCCCTGCGTCGTCCATTGAAATGAATGGGAAGCCTTAGCAGCACTGATGAAAACACGGCACAACTTGGTACCACGTTTCTTGCAGCGTTCACCACACACTGATTTTCGTGGGGAGGGGGAGGCCTTGAAATAGAAGCCTGATTGGTTCTCAGCGCTGGCTCAGCCAATCACAATCATCTCTTGCTGAAGGCAGGGTCCTCAAACCGCGCTACCAGCAATAGATGATCTGTCTGCACATCGGAAGCCTGGAGTAACGCTGGAGATCAGCGGCCGGGGCCCCGATGGCACCAGCTAGCCTTGGCTGTGCTGAAACCACAGTAAACGCAGCATTGAGAAAGGTTCCATTTCTGCAAATGCCTGGGTGAGGGAGGCCCTATGAGATCCGCAGGTTTCGGCTTCCCCATTTATATCCGTAGAGATAAAGCCCCCCCCACCCCCGTAGTAATGACCTCCTTGTGATTTGCTGCTTCGTCTATTTGCTTCAATAATAGATTTTCAGTGGCTTCTGTTATATCTGGTGTCTATAGAGAACCTCTATGAGGTCAGTGTTGGTTTCCCTCCATTCATCTCTCCCCATAGACTCCACGTGTTCCTCTCCCTCACCTATATCTTCCCGTAATGTGGGCTGTAAACAGGATTTTACATAAAGACAAGCCCCTCCCCTTTCGGGTTTTTATGACCCCTTCTGCATAGACTGTAACCCTGTAAGTTATGGTGTAGAGTGTGATCTGGGACCACCTTTGTAGTCGTCACCCCCGCACACACCTCACAGTTTCTAGCTTAGACACTCCACCAACCTTCTAGCCATCTTCTGCCCAAGCACAGCTGCCCTCTCCCCATTGAGTGCTTACATCATGATGCCAGGAGTTCAAGAACATGGCGTTGATTGGCTGCATCGGTCATCTGACTGGTGACATCATCTGTGGCAACAAACACTGGGACCACAGTGGGGCTACAACACTGGATAGCACTAGCGGGGGGCAGGTACGTACTGCTCCTCTTCTTATTTTAGCAACAGGGGGCAAGAAGTGGAACATGTTGTCTAGTAACCGGATAACCCCTCTAGCAAAAACAAATATAGCGACAGTGTATAAAGCTGTAATACCACTACGACTTGATATACCTATCCGGCGTCTTCTTCTGTGCTGCCAATGTGCCAGGCGTCACATGTGCAGTACAGGGGATGCTGCACCATCGCTATGGCAATGATGTGGCCTCCTCTCCTGCGAATGTGCCGGCCGGACAGCTTCTATTGACTTCAATGGAAGCCGGCCGTGCGTAGCCCGTGGCAAATTGCAGCATGCTGCGAGTTCTTTCCCGCTAATGGAAAATTGCAATCGCTTTCTGCTTGTGGGCAGGAAATAACATGCTATGGGCTTGATGTGCTGCAAACTCCGGAGGCGGAATCCTGCATGTAAATCCACCTGAGGCCAGGAGGCTTCAGACAAAGCATGCTTCTGCTCACAACACACACAGGCACTCGCCCGCACTCGCTTTTTTTGGTTTTAGGCCTCATGTCCACGGGGAAAATCAGATCCGCTGCAGATTCTACATGGAGAATCTGCAGCGGGTCCCTCCTGCCCCGCGGACATGAGCGCCGAAAATAGCAATTTAAAAGTATTTACCTATCCGGCGCGGGCGGGGAATGTCAGCTGTTCCTCACGGCCGGATCTTCATTTTCGGCCGGCGGATGAATTCCTGACGCCGGCGGCACGTCGCCGGCACGTCGTCGACGTGCCGCGCGCATGCGCCGGGCACATCCGCCGAGCCGAAGCAAGGGAGATGCGGCCGTGAGGAACAGCTGACATTCCCCGCCCGCGCCGGATAGGTAAATACTTTAAATTCCTATTTTAGGTCTCCCGCGGATCCGGACGGCTTCCATAGGCTTCAATAGAAGCCCGCGGGAGCCGTCCCCGCGGGAGACCCGCACGAAAATGGAGCATGGTCCAGATTTTTCCATGCTCCATTTTTTTAAAAATCCCTTTTATTGACGATCCGCGGGTATTTATCTACCCGCGGGTGGTCAATGCATCCCTATGGGATGCGGATCCGCACGCGGGAGATCCGCTGCGGATCCTAAATCATATTTTGCCCGTGGACATGAGCCCTTAGGGCTCCCCCACAGTTGCGTTTTTTTTAACGCTGTGTTTTTTGTGTGTGATGCGTTTTTAACATTAGAAAGTCCCATTGACATTTGCATAAAACCCGCTAGAGGGGAGGAGCCTGTATACAGATCCTAAGTGCAGTAACTTGTGTTCCTTCTTCCGTTTCACATATTTGGGCCATAAAAATTTTAAATGATGATGTTCCAAGGAAATTTCCAGAACCGATCAATATTACCAGATCAGCTTTTGCCCATTTACTATTGTGGAAACCTCCTCTACTTGCTATACTGTCATGAACGACTTGGGAGTGAGCTTAGGAAATACTATGGCTACATCACATAAGGACAATAGAGCTCCCATGAGCCACCCAGAAGTTTGTATAGAAAGTACTCCAGACTGCCCCTACTGGTGGCCATGCAGAGCGGGTATCAGAACACACAGGAGCCGAATGCGAAGTACTTTATGAGATTACAGAACTATCTTTATATACGTGGAATAGTTTTGATATTTCAAGTAAAGCAGCATTCAGTAGTATTAACAGTGCAGTGAAGGCATCCAAACAGGTTAACATCGGATGTGAAAGATGAACAGAACATACAGGACATATACGCTGAATGGACGCTTTATAACAAACTCCTTCCCTTCACAATTGGAACTCCCTTTGTGAAAATTACACACCGGACTCTAAAAGGAGGATCTGGTCAGATGGATCCAGATTTGGGTTTCACCGTGCTGATTGGTGGGACAGAATTTGGGGGCAGCAGCATGAACCCTTTTTGTCAGATGTTCCGAACGTGCCAGCACCTCCATCTAATCTGCAAGAAACAATCTGCTGCACAAAGTTCAATGTTCCTACAGAACAATCAATTACTGCAGTTCTGAAAAGGTTCTTCCAAACGAGGCTCAATGCCTTACTAGGTCGGTGCCCCTAGTGGAGCGGCCATTCACTGCGCGTGCGTGTATTATATACATACAATATCAGCGATGGACACTGGATTACCAACCGATCACAAATACAGCCCATGCAGAATTGTGGATGCCCCGCTGCGCTCTCACCAGTCCATTGGGATCAGGCATGGGAAATACTAGATACAGCTGCAAAACTCTAACTATGACCGGCTGAAAATAAAACCCTAGGACACTATTGGCCGAATTCACACAATTACCACTTTCTCCAAGGGCAGTGTGTTTTTTAACATATATATTTTGTCACTGGTTAGACTGGCGTATTGATGGTAGGACTGGGGTATGGCCAACTGTAGTCATTTATATAGCAGTTGTCAGATGGTAGTTGGTAGAGATGAGCGAACCTACCCGGCCACGCCCCTTTTTCGCCCGAGCGCTGCGATTTTCGAGTACTTCCATACTCGGGCGAAAAGATTCGGGGGGCGCCATGGGTGAGTGGGGGGTTGCAGCGGGGAGTTGGGGGGGGGGGAGAGAGAGAGGGCTCCCCCCTGTTCCCCGCTGCTACCCCCCGCTCCGCCGCGCCTCCCCCCGCCCCCCGGAGCCCCCCGAATCTTTTCACCCGAGTACGGAAGTACTCGAAAGTCGCGGTGCTCGATCGAGTAATTACTCGAAACAAGTAGGTTCGCTCATCTCTAGTAGTTGGCTTTTCTAGGACGACTACTACTCCCCCTTTCTACGAGGGCTGCGCACTTCTAGTTTTACTCCTAACGTTTAGAGACATCAATCAAAGGTTTAGCATGTTCACTGCATATCAGCGCCAGACCGTTCTCTTCAATGGCCTATTGTGGTACATAACACGCACCAACATCTAGGACACGCTGGATATTTTTTCACACACTTGAACATCATGTGAAAAAGAATCTACTCCTTTGAACAAACCTATTGCAATCAGCAGGTTCTATTCATTGCATATTGCAGTGTGAATAACCCTGAGGGTGTCTTCACATGAGCAAGCGCCATAATAGTTTGAGAAACTCAGACCAATATAGTACTTGTAAGGGTGAAAACAGATGGCCATAGGCACAAGTACGCTGGCTGGTAAGGAGCATAGTGCGCCAGAATGAGGGACGTTTCATCCCCTTTGCTGACCGTTTAAACTGTGCGCCAGCATGCAGGAGTTTGGAAAAAAACTGCAGGAAGTTGGGTCCTGCCCTATATTTCCTGCATGTGCTATTAACTAGGGCAGATCCTATCTTTTTTTGGTCATGTTATTAACTGTCGAGAATACCGCTAGTGAAAAATGAAACTACTGAAATCCATTGAAATCGGTGGTTCATCTGAAGCTGCCCTAGGTGAAGAGGCAGGAGAAATTTGGGCAGCTGTTGGACAGATGACAGCCAGTGGATATACCCTTGTGATTAGAGTCTACCCCTGCGGAGTAGGCACTTCAAACAAGCTCACATGCATCAACACAGCAGTATGTTATTTCTCTACAAGTCCAAACTATGTGGACGCCCCTTGTGATTCATGGGTTTGGATCTGTTGCTAGTAAACTCCATAGACAAACATCAGCTGTAGAATGTGCCCCTGTCACCTGGGAGAGCTTCCATGTAAAGTGGACACTTCTTAAAGGAGTATAGCTTCTTATTTTATTTCAATCCTGGCCCATTAGATTTTCTCCATTCTGTAACCGCAGTCTCAGACATCTTTACAGAAGGTATCTATAAGAATAGTCAGAAAACCAGCCATAGAATGCTCTGTGCGAAGTGTAGAAATAATTGTATGAGGAGAGGAGCATGACTGATCAGTCTGCATCACCTGTAAGTAATGGAATAATCCTGTTATCTGTCTCCAGCTTTATAATGTTACTTTTCCTTTTACGCCTGCCCTCTCATGATAATTAGATGACTGATTGCCAGTGTTGGCACTAGGATGAGCATTCAGGCACAAGTCCTGGACTTTTGGCCTCTTGCCTCAGACAATCACCTCTTTCAACATTATCTCTGTCCTGTTTATGAGAATGAAGATTGATAGGCTTTTCTTAAAGAAATCTGAGGCTCCAGATGGCTTAAAATGTGGGTTCTATTAGACCTTTAAAGGGGTGTAGAAGGGCAGCACACATAATGGCCTGTAGGTAGCTGTAGACAGGCATTCTTGTATCAAACAAATGAGAGGACGAACATCTGTGGGTGTGGCAAGAAGGAACATAAAAGGACCAGTTCTTGCCACACTCAGAAGGAAGATGGCTGCCAGCTAGAGTGAGAGGCTGCAGCAGCAGTCATCAGGCACTTGGACCTGAGGTGCGGCGTGGACCACACTGGGGCCCATTACAAGTCTGAGGAGGATGCCCTCTAGACGTCCCAGATAGGGGTAGTGACGGGGACTCACAACCCTAAGATTGTTGTGTCCTTCAGCATGTTAAATACTGAAAACATTTGCTTTGATATGAAATAAAAGTGGGCAGATACCAGATTGTCAAAAGATCTGAATCTCCGAAGCTTTCATGCATGCGGTGCCCACCACGCTGAATGGAAATGTTGATCCTGTAAGCAAGTACTCCCCCGGATTGTCACAATTGGTGGATGATGTGCTGGCAGGGAATGGTACACAAAGAAATGCAGAGTGTTGTATGCATATAAAGGGCCATGAGGCCAAAAGTGTGGTTGCCGTGAGACAATGAAGGTTTGCAGACTGCATTTAAAGGGTCAGGAGGCCGAAAGTGTGGTTGCTGTGAAGTATGGATAAAAAATGAGAAAGTGAACTATAACCAAAGGATTTCTTGAGTCTGTCCAAATACTCTGCAGTGCCACAGGTTGGGTCAAAGGAATGGTGAGATCATTCTAGGAACTCCTGAAAGGGTGGTGTATGGACTTTAACCCCTTGAGTGGCACGCCCGGAAATTTTCCGGGACCAGCTCCACTGCTCATAGCGACATAGCCCAGAAGATTTCCGGGCTATGTATCACTATGGGAGCAGCAGAGCACAATGCCACAAGCTGTACATTGTGCTCTGCCTGCACAGACCCACAGAGAACAAAGCAAGGGCTTTGAAAAACCAGCAGAAGATATTGCCGATATGCCGGCAATCTCCTGCTTCTAAGTCTCCTGCTTTGTTTACAGGTTGCCAAAGAGACCATCGGCCTGTCAGAAGCAAGCCGATGGTATCTGTGCAGGGAGAGCTTGGTGCTTGGCTGTGAGAGGACAGCTAGGTACCTGCTCTTACAGCAGAGATCAGAGAAAACCTCCGATCTCTGCTGTGTTAACCCTTTACATGCGGCAGTCTATGTGACTGTCGCATGTAAAGGGCTGTCACTATCGGACCCCCAGAATGTGATCATGGGGTCCTGATGGGTCTCTGTGGAAGTCCCCTAAAGGGACAAAAAAAAAAATTTTAAAAAAAGTAAAAAAATTATAAAAAAATAATAAAAACACTTGTCTCCCTTTACTTTGTAAAAATACAATCACACATGTGGTATCCGTGCGTCATAATGACCCAGAGAAGGAAGTTAATACATTATTTAACCCCTTAATGACATGGCCCCTTTTTTTCTTTTTTTCCTCCCCCCTGTTTAAAAAAATCACAACTTGTCCCGCAAAAAACAAGCCCTCATATGGCCATGTCAATGGAAAAATGAAAAAGTTATGGCTCTTGAGACGCAACTGCAAAATTAGTTGAAATTCAATGATTAGACCATTTAAAAAAAACCTGCCCTGGTGGGCACGACAGGGTGGTAGGAAACCCGCCACTCAAGGGGTTAAAGGACTGACACAAATGTAATGGAAATGTTGTATAAAATGTTGGCTTTGCAGAATGGCACAGTGAAAGCTGCATATATGTCTAGAGGTAGAAATATTCCACAATCTACACAGGAGAAGGCAGAGTCTGAACAGGCAGTTAGGAAGTTAGCTCAAATATGCCTCTAGTGGTAGAGAGGAGAAATAGTAAAAACAATGCATGTAGTACTGTAAGGGAAGGAATCTTACAGAGAGAAGTTGCTGCTGGAGTTTCCTGTGAAACTGAAATAGTTGCTAGTCACAACCAAATGTCGTCTGGGACAGAAAAAGAAGGAAGACTGCTTCTAGTAAGACAGAAGATTTAGTCAGTGTGGACCTTGTGGTCCAAAATGAAAAAGAAGGGAAAGTTGCACAGAATTCAAGAGGAACTTGTACAAATACGAGCTTTGCAAATTTTCTTGAGGACCCCTTTCATGCTGCGAATAGAAGATATGATGCACAATTAGAAAAAGAAATTGCCTAGGCGGGGCCTGGATGGCAATGGGAGCAGTCACGCAGTGCTGAGCTCCGCTGGAAAAGTGACCTGAACCGGTGAAGGAAAGAAGCAGGACAACGACAAAAATGCTGGATACTCACCACAGAATGGAGGAAGCAGCAGGGATGCCGAGGAGAAGAGCTTTGAAGGAGAGACTGCAGTGGCTGACTGACCTCTTCCCGGCGGTGCGGGACACAGGAGAGCCGGAGATGTAGGCCGTGGGCGCATGCATAGATCAGATGCTGTCACCAAAGGAGACGAAGCCAAGGGGATTCCCGTGATGAGGAGCGGGTAAGCAGGCTTTCCTGTTCCCACTGCCTCCCATGCAGAGAGAGAGTGGGGGAGACAGAGAAGAAGCAGGAGTCACCAGACGGACTGCAATACCTAGGGGTGCCAATCACAAGATGGCACCCACAGAGACTCTGGGGAAGGGAAGGATTAAGTAAGGGAAATCGGGAAGAAGACGCTAGAAGAATGTATGGAGGTGTCCCCTCACATAAATCATTAAAAAAAAACAGGGACAACAGTCCAACTAAAAGCAGAGAAGAGAGAAGAAAGTGGGGGTTGGAGTGGCACAATCCAAGAGCCCCAGCTATGATTATGCAACAAGCACACTGTAGGAGCGAGAGAAGGAAACCTCCAATGGAGCTACAAAAAGAAGGGAGAAGCATACTAATATGGCAGATAGGGAAGAGGAGTGCATGAAAGTAATTCTATATTAAAAATTAGCTGCTCAGACAAAGCAGCTTCAGAGTGCTTTATAAGAGAGATGACCCTGGAACTGAAGGGGTCGCTGCAGAAAGAATTGAAAGCTATGCATGCATCTATGAACACCTCAATGGAGGAAATGGGAGGCAGAATGAACCACTTGGAAAACAAGATGGGAGAAGTGACCAGCTCCCACAATGCCTTGATAGATGATCAGTACAAGTTAGCGGAGGAGCTGGAAATGGTAAAAAGAAAGATGGCTGATCTGAAAGACCGGAATCGTCTAAATAATATTAAAGTAAGAGGAGTAGCAGAGCCCAAAATGATTTCATACAAGATCTAATCAAAACACTCCTTTCTGAAACATTACAAGGAGAAAGCATTGTAGATAGAATACATAGACTGCCAAAACCAAAGGCGATCGCGGAGAGCCTCCCTAGAGACGTCCTGGTGCGTCTCCATTACTACCACATAAAAGACAGACTGATGTATGAGGCTAGAAAAATAAAAGCCCTCCTGCACCCCTACAAAAATATTAAGCCCTACACAGACCTGTCTCAACAACCATGACAGCGAGGAACAAATGTGTACAAATGATGAGCATTCTCCGAGAAAATAAAGAGTTGTATAAGTGGGGCTGTCCTGTCAAGCTGATAGTGCATAAGGATGGGAGAAATAACGTCATTCTTGACCCAGAAGGAGGATTGAAAATTCTCCAGAGCTGGGATCTGGAGGAAGAGAGACAACAGAGCACGTCCCGCACTGAGAATGAATGGCAAGGCGGATCAAAAAGAGCTCGGGAAAGCAGACATGATCGCAGTCCTCCTCAACCGAAGAGAGATAAGTGACTGCAACAAAAGTTCAAAATAAAGTCTAATTTCTTGAAAAGGTCACTAAACCAAAATGCCGAACTTTTTATTTCCCCCCAAAAAGTTCCCTTTCTCATAGAATGCACCCAGGAGGGAAGACTGTTCAAAGGAGGGCATCGAACCGATGTTGCCAAGTTTTCTAACCCAATCCCCAAAAGTTTGACACTCTACCCCTAACTTACTCAAGACATTTTTTCAATATAAAAATCTCCTAACCTCTGATCTACAAAACAAAGATGGATAAACAACCACTTCAGATCCACACTGAACACTGAAAGTCACCTAAGAAGCAAATCTTCAGCACTACCCTAGGAATGCACCAGATCTTCAGCACTACCCTAGGAATGCACCAGATCTTCAGCACTACCCTAGGAATGCACCAGATCTTCAGCACTACCCTAGGAGTGCACCAGGAGTATAAATTTCCTGTCTATGAACGCAAAGGGCTTGAATTCCCCATGTAAGATATCATCCCTGTGGAGAGAAGCCATCACACTTGATGCAGCAGTGATATGCGCGCAGGAAACACACTTTTTGAGAGAAGTCGTTGCCCAAAGTTCTCCCACACTCAATTCTCCACACTTTTTATGGTGAACGTAGAAAGACAGAAAGCAGGCATCCTAGTGGCCATCAGGAACACAGAAGAATGTCAGCTGTTGGAGTCATAGATCGATGGGGTGGGAGGTATATTATCCTAGTGTGTAAAATGAACGGGCTAGTGATGACACTAGCTAACATTTATACCCCGGACTCATCCCAGATCAGACAAAAGGGTTCATAAAGGCCCTCTAATAGTTTGTGGAGACTAACCTTGTAGTCAATAGAGAAATGGATTCTAGCGGACAGGGAAGGTTGTCTGCACCCTCACTGCCTTCGTGGATACACAAAGAGGAACTATACGATTCATTTTGCTGCCCTAATGCCCATTCTAGAGAGTATTCCTTTTATTCGTAGATCCTTTTCCAGAATAGACATGTTTCTTGTTGATTTTTCTTGATGCAGAGAATGAGAAAAGCTTCCATTGGAACAATCTCATAGTCAGATCCCGACCCAATACTGAGGTCATTAGCAGTTTCCACTAAGGTCTTTACAGAAAAGGTATGACATAATAACACACACCTAATGGAGAGGCTGGTGCATCAGGAGAAGATCAAGAAGTCCTTGCAGGATTATTTTGAGTTGATTTACCAGGTACGGACCCATTTGTATTATGGAATGCTCATAAATCTGTTATAAGAAGTATTACGATTCAGCAGGGAGCGATTTTCAACAAAGAAAAAGGCAAGAGGATATCGTCCGTGTTAACAAGGATTAAAGAATTAGAAAGTGAGGGATTGGCCCACCATAGAAGGACACCGAGATCTGAGGAACTGAGGGATTTATTAATGGTAGATTAGGATAAGCAGTTAAATCATTGGAAATGTCACACTACTCGTCTAATAACAAATTCAGTAAGTTAATGGCGCAGAGAGTCAAGCAGAAGATAATACAAGCTAAGGATCCTTTCCTAATGGACCCCATTTGTAACCCAAAAGATATTGCAGATTTGTGAGGGGATTTTTACAAAAAATTATACAACCTAAAGGATGACCCAGAGACAGGTCAGCCCTCCAGTGAGACAATCAGGCCATACTTAGAGCCCATACAATTACCCCAAATCACTCAGGACCAAATCCTCCTTCTGAACTCGCCTATTCTTCCACAAGAAATATTAAAAATCATAAACGAATCCAAAAAAGACCAGGCCCGGGACCCCACGGGTTCTTGAATGAATATTATCAGATTTACAAAAATATATTAGCCCCTCATATGGCGATAGCGTTTAATGAAGCCAGGATAACAGGAAAAAAACACAACTACATTTGGATTTGAAAGATAGATGCTAAATGAAATCAGGGAATTATACATAGAGTCAACAGCAAAAGTATTAACCCTTTCCAATCCAATTTGTATTCTGGTTTTCCTAGGGGGCTTACTCTTTTTCTGCCGTTATACAACAGCGCCATATGCTGGTTAAAGCCAGTACTGCATGAGGTGACACGTTGGATAGGCTCCGACAGCAGAGAGGCTGGCCATATACAGTAAGAGAACCCTGACGGATGTGTACAACGGCGCTATATGCTGGCTAAACCCAGTACTGCATGAGGTGACATGTTGGATAGGCTCCGACAGCAGAGAGGCTGGCAATATACAGTAAGAGAACCCCCAAAGGACGTCTTCCAACATCGGAGCTGTACAGCCTTCAATCATAATGTCTTTAGACGTCAGACAGTGGATTGGAAAGGGTTAACAAATGGAGTCTTAGCTAGCCCTTTCAATATAACAAACCGGACATAACAAGGTTGTCCGTTGTCACCCATATTGTTTATCATGACATTGGAACCTTTAGCGGAATTCATAAGAACTAATAGCAATATAATTGGGATACCAGTGGCCTTCAAACAACACAAAATTGGATTATCAGCGGATGACATTATAATAATGGTGACCCAGCCACCTTAATAGAATATCCATCTCATTAGACAAGTTGGGAAGGGTTTCCTACTATTAGGTGAACCCCAGCAAATCCCAAATACTAGCAATTATAACAGATTATTAGACCAGAATTTCCCTTAGAATGGGAGGAGTCTGGTATACCATATTTTGGGATACAATTGTTGTACCCATTAGATAAGGTTGCAGAATAGAGATGAGCGAACACGTTCGGCTCCGCCCCTTTTTCGCCCGAACACCGAACTTTGCGAACACTTCAGTGTTCGGGCAAAAAAGTTCGGGGGCCGCCGTGGCAGCGCGGGGGGGGGTGCGGCGGGGAGTGGGGGGGAGAGGGAGAGAGAGAGGGCTCCCCCCTGTTCCCCGCTACTGCCGCCCGCGCCGCCGCGCATCTCCCCTCCCCCCGGCGGCACCCGGACACTTACGCGCGAACACTGCAGTGTTCGGCAAAGCCGGTGTCCGGGTGCGGATGTGTCCGTAACGGACACGTTCGCTCATCCCTATTGCAGAACTAAACCCATTAATTAAGACTCTACAAGAAGGACAGAGCTATCCTGGTTCTATAGCATTATTTTATATAAGATATTACCCCAGATTCTTTATATTTTACGCACAATGATTGTCCCCATTCCGGGTAAAGTACTAAACCTCCTCCAAAAACAAGTACTAAAGTTCATCTGGAATGTTAAACAACTGAGGGTAGCGGCATTAATTATGTATTCCCCAAGAAGTGTTAATTTTCAGGGTTTTCACGTCTGACCGATATACGCTGCCCCTCTTTGCAAGGGGAGGATGCGGGAGGGGAGCTAGTGCATTGAGCTCTCACCCCTCTCCACCCTCTCTCTGCTCCTCGCCAGTGTTTGACAGGTCCCGTCCCGCCTCCACCCCCTGCAGAGAGGGGCAGCATATATTAGTCGGGCATGAAAATCTGACCAGTATACGATCGCCTGAATAAGCCCTAATGCTAGCCAGAGGTTGGAGACCAACCAATACTTCTGCTCCTTACAACAAGTTATCGAACAAGTGAGAAAATATTGCTCTTACAAGAAAGCCAGAGCAATAAGGAACAATAAGCTTTCAGCCTTCCAGGAAAATGGGAAAGTTGGGTTGCTATAGGAGTTCCTAATTTGTAGGGACGGACATTTACAATGCTTCTAAAGGTGCTGATTAAGGGATAGATCAGAGGTAAGAAGATCAGAGTCTATACCCCCTCCCTCTACTTTCCCCACCCTGTCCCTCAATTCCTAACTCTTCTCCCCCATTCAATATTTAAAAAGGTTAAAGTCGTGAATTAAAAGATTATGTTTCATTAGAATACGGCAATTGCAAGTATATTAACAGGTCAGGTTGAGTTTACCGATTAACCCCTTCCCTCCCCATGACATAAGGGTACATCATGGGAGCGGAGGAATTCCTGCAAAATGATGTACCCTTACGTCATAGGGATAGCGCAAGATCATAGCAGATCTCACGCTATCCTGCAGCAGGAGACGGCTGTCACTAGTAGCTGGCCTCTCACTGCAACAGGTACATTTGCATGTAAATGAGTCTCCCCGAGCTGTATGCAGATAATAGCGGGTGGTCGAATATTTGCATACAGCCCCTTTTTTCTGCCACGGGACAGCAGCTGAAAACAATGTTATCAGCACTCCTGTGGAGAATCACTGCCTGTGGTCTCTGCCATCAGCTGTCCAGTGGAACAATGGATTTTAAACTCAACATAAAATCATCATTTGGCAGAAAAGAAAACGATGGTAGCATTTACACACAACTATTATCGCTCAAAAGACATAGTTTGAGCAAATTTTGAGTGATAATCGTCCAGTGTAAATGGGACTTTACTCTTGGGCTCTCATTTGCATTTTCTTAACCCCTTAGTGACCAAGCCTGTTTGCGCCTTAAAGGGGTTGTCCCGCGCCGAAACGGGGGTTTTTTTTTTCAACCCCCCCCCCCCCGTTCGGCGCGAGACAACCCCGATGCAGGGGTTAAAAAAGAACACCGGAGAGTGCTTACCTGGATCCCCGCGCTCCGGTGACTTCTTACTTACCTGCTGAAGATGGCCGCCGGGATCTTCACCCTCGGTGGACCGCAGGGCTTTTGTGCGGTCCATTGCCGATTCCAGCCTCCTGATTGGCTGGAATCGGCACGTGACGGGGCGGAGCTACAAGGAGCCGGCATCCAGCACGAGCGGCCCCATTGAGGAAAGAAGAAGACCCGGACTGCGCAAGCGCGGCTAATTTGGCCATTAGACGGTGAAAATTAGTCGGCTCCATGGAAACGAGGACGCTAGCAACGGAGCAGGTAAGTGAAAAACTTCTTATAACTTCTGTATGGCTCATAATTAATGCACAATGTACATTACAAAGTGCATTAATATGGCCATACAGAAGTGTATAGACCCACTTGCTGCCGCGGGACAACCCCTTTAATAACCAGGCCAAATTTTGGAAATTTGACATGTCACTTTAACATGGAATAACACCATAAAGGTTTTGCATATTCAAGTGTGGAGTATGGTCACCAACTTCTTATTGTGTCCAAATTGGAGAAGAACAGAAGGCGTGTGAACTAGAGCTTACTGAAGAGAAAATCAGGTCTATGAGATATAACATTGAACATGAGAGTGCTGAGGAATGGGCTCATAAGAAAGAGACTGAAGTGATAATCTTGACATGCCCCCTGAAAGTGGTGTCAGAGGAAAAGGCGCTGCTTCAAAAGTGTAAAGTTAAGCATGAAGAGGAAACACTGGGAATTGAATAGTCAAGGTGTGGAAAGGAAGGTTCCGACAAGAGAGGTCTAGGACCCAGTTCAGACAGCAAGTAAAAGATTTTATTGGAGAATCTTCATAATGAGATACAAACAGTAAAGCATGCCACATTATGCTAAGAAAGGTGACCTGGGCACTACAAGTGAACTGTTTGTTAAAACTGGGAAAGTCTTGAGGAGAACAAATCACCTTTGAAAACAATTAAAAAGACACTAAAGAAACCGAGTCAGTAGAGGCTGCCTTCACACAAGAAACTGAGCATGAGAAAAATGAGGTAGTAGCTAGGAACGTGCCAGCTAAAAAGAGAGATCCCTGAGCCTTGAGTTTTGACTCCGGAGCAGCAAAAGCTGTGATAAGGTCTTCGGCCTATATCAAAGCGAGAAATATGTAGAAGGGCAATACACAGAATGGCCTGTAGAGGGCTGTAAACAGGCATTCTGGTATCAGAAAAGGAGAGACAACACCTGTGGGTGTGGCAGGAAGTAACATAAAAGGAACAGTTTCTGCCACACTCAGAGGGAAATAGGCCAAAACCCAGAGCGAAAGGCTGCAGCAACCAATAGACTTTGGAGCCTGAGGTCCAACGTGGACCAGATTATGGCCCTTTAGACACCTTGGGTGAGGGGTAGTGATGGAGACTCTAAGTGTTGTGACCCCTGAGATCGTTGTGTGCTCCAGCATGTTAAATATTGAAAAGGTTTGCTGTGATGTGAAATAAAAGATGGCAGATTCCAGAATGTCAAGAGATCTAAGTCTCCGGAGCTTTTATGTACCTGGTCCCCAACTTGCTGAATGGAAATGGCGATCCTATAAGTGAGTAACCCCCAGGTTGCTACAGGAGTTATCTTTTAAAAAATCATTTATCATTTCCACAATGCATCCCCGAGCCTGCTGGAGTAATGAGGTGCTTGTGTACATGTATGACCACCACTTTAGTCAAAGCTTATTGAGACAGCCAAGCATGTTGCCTGGCAATCTGTCAGCCCCGTAATAGTGTATGGAGTGGTAGTTATGCACCAGTGCTCCAAACTCAGGGTATGCCATTCTTATGATCATGTGGGGTCCCAGCAATCAGACCCAGTGGTTAGTTATTTATCACTTATCCAGTACAATAGGTTATGTGATTTTCATTAAACAACCCCTTTAAGAACAATTTGGTTAGACTGCGGTATTATATGAGTGCATTTCCTCAGGTTTTCTGCCAACGTTATTGAGGAGGTCTGCCCTGATTTCTAATTGAGAATTGGGGACTAATTGTACTTTTCAATATAGCAGATTTCAACAAAAGTGCTGTTTCAGAAGTTGGTGTAATTTGCTCCATGGTTCCAATTTCCCTTACAACATTTCTCAATTCCAGGTCATAGCACCTTAAGTGCTGTCCTTGGGGTTTGGGTGGTAATAGAATGACCAGAGTTGGAGAATAAGAAACCTGTTTACTTAAGCAGGCTGAAATAGGAGAGTTTAATTAGTTTGATCTTGGTATTTCTGGTCTGTCATTTTGGGAAATGGTCTGTTTGGAAAGTTGACTTACGACTCTGTACCAAGGGATCTAGAGCTTTCTGTTTGTGCATGGTTGGATTTGCCATGTTTTTGAGGTTTCCTTATCAAGGTTGTCTTTTTAGCCCACTACTGTATAGCTTTGCAATTGATCCTTTTGTGAGGGTATATGTATATATTGCCATATGTTTTTTATGCTTTTATACCTGTATGCAAGTTCTATTCAATTCTAAAATGAGAAAAACGTAATCTGTCGCCTTACATCAGATATTCCAAAGGCCTTGCAAGGCGAAGACAAAATGTATCTTAAACACCGCAATGAAGAATCGGACATGGAGGCCGCGTGCTTGGCTGTTTTCCCAGAAGCGCCGTATCAAGATAACGACTGTTTAACTACGTATATGACTATCAGTGCCTCAGCCGGAAATCCGGACTTCCCATATATGGTTATGCGGTGAATTTGAGCCAATGAGACCATTAACCATTCCTAGTGATGAGACCAAAGGGTATAAGATCCCATGTAATCTGTAATAAAGTGCGCAGTTATGTCCCCGTGTGAGGAACTATACCAGACCTCTGCGTGTGGTGTCTCTTCTTTACCGCCGGCAGCAGGGCATTGGGGTGGGCCTGATTGGTGCTGTACGCAGAAATTTCCCTGACAAATGGCGCCCAAAGGTGGGGCGGTAAAACCGGAGCCGTGCAGCGCAGTCCACCCGGATCCACGCCACGGGGAAGCCGTCCTGCTGCAAACCGAGCCTGATCAACTCACAGAACTCCAGGTAAGACCAGCATATATTTATGTTGTGTTTTACACTGAGAGTCTTGCAGCAGGAGGGACTATCTGTGTTTTGTAACCGGACGGGTTGGGTAAAGAGTTCTACACGGTAACTCGTGGGCTTCGGGTTTGCCGTCACGGACTACTGACCGTGATAAGCACACCAATCGCTCACCCAGGAACTAGTCTGTAGTCTATTTGTACTTTGAAGTTTTAACGTTTTAATGATAGTGGAGATTGTTGTATCTGCAGAATTATTTTCTCTTTCTTTTCATTTAGTCTCATAAGAGAAGGGACCCTCGGTTGTTTTGCCATATATATAAGGGGCTAACAATTTGATTTAAGAGGGATGCATTTTGTGAGACAGGCTTCATAGGAGAAGGGACTCTTGGTTGTTTTGCCTTATATATGGGGCTAACGATTTGATTTCAGAGAGATGCATTCTGTGAGGCTGGTTCCATAGGAGAAGAGACCCTCAGTTGTTTTGCCAGTATATAAGGGGCTGACAATTTGGTTTAAGAGGGATACATTCTATGGAGCGTGTTATTATTATTATTGTTGTTGTTGTTCTAATATGCGTAAGACCTTATTAAAGAAGACGGAGCCCCTCGAGGGCTGCTGCCGTGCGGATGAATTGGTGGAGGAGAGACAAGAGTCTCAATTTGTAAACTGTAAGAAAACTCTTATGAAAATGTGTGACATCGACCTGCATGGTAGATTACAATATGGGGACTGGAAGGAGGTCTTTAGGACCAAGAAGGGCGCCTTGGAAGACCAAGAGTTGCTAGAAAGTGCTAAAGTGAGAAGGAGAGAGACAGTCAGAGAAAGATAAGTATGTACACATTATTTGTTTAAAGGTGTATAATACTAGGTGGATATATATATATATATATATATATATATATATATATATATATATGTGTGTGTGTGTGTATATATATATGTATATATGTGCAAATGGTTAACTGTGCTTGCTTTTAGTGGGAGAAGGATTGTTTACTTGAAGCTGCAGCTTGTGTCTAGATTTCAAGGTCAAGAGATAACAAAGCAGAGAGAATGAAATACTAACCCTGGAAAGTAGCCTTGTTTGCTTAAATAGAATGAAAGCTTGAAATTAATCTAATGAATTATACAGTCTTAGAATTCAGGAAAGATAGCAATTTCTAAGGTATATTCTTACTGGGTTCTGAGGTCACAAATAGACACGTCTTGGTCTCTTTCATACAGGTGTAAGAAAGTGATACCCCACTCACATCCTCTGGGGGCTTTTAAGAATATAGGGGTTGAAAGTGCAGAACATGTTGCGTTGTCAGAAGGTCCCAGCATATGTGTTAATTATGAGTTCAAATGCAGGGAATAGTTAAACTAAAACAACTCTGCTCAGTCGGTGAATGCATATTCATAGAGAGATAACAGTTATTTTGCAAAGGTGGGGGCTTTCAGATTCACTCTAAGCTCAGGGTCACAGAGAAGGAAAGGAAGGGGGGCTGAAAGATACCCACGCATTCTAAAATACTTTAGCGTTTAATACAGCATATAATAGCTTCAGTAGATAAGAAAGATAGAATGTCCCAGTCACTCAGCAAATGTTTTCACATAATTTGTCAAAGATAGCGCTCATTCACAATCTCATCTCAATAGAATCATGTACTTTATAACATTATAGCACTCACCTCAATGTTTTTCAGCTGATGTATGTTTGTTTGTCACACTTTTTATCTGTGCATCTGTATGTACTGGTACACCTTCAATAGGGGGGTGACGGGGCAGACTTGAGCGCATGGATGGATGAGAGTTAATGACCAGTGTTCAGGCTGTGATGAATGTAAAAAGTGTGATGCAGATATTGACTGGGGATAACATTATCCCCCCCCCCCCCCCCGCCCCCCCATGCATAAGACTTTACTTGTTTGAGATGTGGAGGCTTAGACTGTGGAGCTTAAATGAAGGTGTGAAAAAAGACGCAAGCGACCAGTATCGAGGGGGTGGAGCTAGATGATGTAAAAGTCTTGTCCACAAAGGAGGGGGTAAGAATCTTGAGCAGCTAGTAAAAGTTTTTTTTTACTCTCTCAAATTTGATAAGACATTGCAGGCAGGAGCAGATTAATAATGAATTTGCTTAAAGGATATCACATTTCAAATATTAATACATGTTTGTAGATTATTCTGCCCTGATGTAACTCATGTCTCTGTTATTGGTGCTGACATCTTACAGGCCTTATCTGCATCCATCAAATCTTTTTACAATGTTGTACTACCTTAAACCCGGCTACTCTTCTTACAATTGAGTACCCTGGTTCAAAGGGGGGGAGGAGAAGGCATAGGTGATCTAGGTATTGCAAATCAGCCATTTTTAAATTTTTTGCAACAAGATTCTGATCTTTTTGAAATAGAATATCAGCCTGATTGTCAGGCAGTGATGCAACAAGAAAATGTAAGTTTTAAGAAGTTACTGAAAGCCCTTGTTAACAATGCATATTTTGAGTTGTTTTTTATAGATGGTACCAGGGTGATTGACGACTCCACGCTGGATATGCAGTGGTCACACAACAAGATGTCCTAAAAGCAGAAGCTCTGCCTCCGCATGTCTCAGCACAAGAAGCGGAACTAAAGGCCCTCACTGAGGCGAGTAGAGTGGCGAGAGGTAAGACGGCAACCATTTACACTGACTCCCGGTATGCATTTGGCATAGCTCATGATTACGGCCCAAAATGGAAGGCCAGATAGTTTTTTACCTCAGCAGGACAGCCAATTAAGAATGATGCAGCGGTACAGAGTCTCATGGAGGCCCTACTTCTACCTGACAAAGTGGAGAGCTCACACCAATTCCTACACCAGAGAAGCAAGAGGCAACGCCATCACAGACCACACAGCAAGGCAGCGGCCCTGAAGCCGTGGAAGAAAAGAAGAAAAGAAGAATTTAACAATAACTTTGGACTTTGACAAAACTTTGGACTTTGATAAAAATTTTGGACTTTGATAAAAACTTTGGACTTTGATAAAAACTTTGGACTTTGATATACTAAGGACTTTACAGTTACAAGCCAGCAAGGCAGAAAAGGAAAAATGGACTAAAAAGGGAAGGTGTATGGCGAACAGTCAACAGAACTTGCCCACCACGGTCCCTGTGCCCCGTGATGGCCCAGCTGATGCACGGAAAGACGCACCTCTCAAAGCAGCAATGATGTCGATGCTTGAACAAGGACGGGTGGCTCCTGGGTTTTCTGTAGCTGCTGCATCATTTGTCTAATTTTGCATGATCTTTGCCGTAAGCAACAGGGCAGAAGTAAATTTGCCACATAACACTTGCCGGGGCCACTCTACCCATTTCAGGGATTGCAAATTGGCTACATTCAGCTCCCACTTGTTGGGAAGTATGAATATGTGCTTGTTGTTGTTGATTTCTTTTCAGGTTGGAGACCTACCCTGTTACCAAGGTAAATAAGCAGGTAACCGCACAGAAGCTCATGAATGAGGTAATCTGCAGATACGGGGTACCGGAAGTGATTGAGTCAAACAAAGGTACACACTTCACAGGTGAAATAATGCAACACATCATGTCTGCTTTGGGTATATTTCAGGCTTTTCACACACACTACCATCCGCGGAGTAGTGGGAAAGTAGATACAAAAGGCAATGAAGAAAAGGGGCAAATCTTGAATTGAGTGTCTTCCATTAGTTTTTCTTTTTCTCCGGAGGGTACATGCCACAGTAGCTGAGTTTGGGGAATGATTTTCTTGTTAATTTTGTCATAGGCCTCTCCAAGGAATTGTCAATAATGCATTCTGCAGTCTCTGCTTTCCTCCCAGGTCCTACAGATGAGTGTCACAATCTGAAACCAGGTGACAGGGTATATGTAAAAAAAGTTTGAGAGAGAAACCCGGTTTAAAGGTCCTTACCAGATGTTGCTTACTACCCCAACTGCAGTCAAGCTCAAAGGAAAGCCCACTTGGATCCACACTTCGCACTGAAAAAACTCATGATCCTGTATATCCTTTACATGCTATAATGTGGTACAATTCCTCTAACACACACCTTTGACTACTGTACACTAGCCCCTTGTTTCAGGGATCAGAACAAATTAATACAATCAAATGTGCAATATGAAGCCTACACTGAGGGTGAGAATCCAACCCCGCATCGTGCTAAGAGAGAAGTTGACGCTCCAGGTGGTAACTTTGATCCACATGTATACATAGATGCAATAGGAGTGCCAAGGGGGAGCGAGATTAATTTAATTCTAGAGATCAGGTTAAAGCAGGTTTTGAGTCCTCATTTGCTATTGTCACTGTTAATAATAATGTAGATTGGATGAATTATATCTGTTACAATCAGCAGAGGTTTGCAAACTACACCAGGGATGCTTTACAAGGGTTAGCTGACCAGTTAGGGCCCACTGCATCCATGGCGTTCCAAAATAGAGTGGCCCTGGATATGATTTTAGCAGAAAGAGGTGGGGTATGTAATTTCCTGTATGTGTATTATCCCTTTGATCAAAAAGAGTATGAGTAAGGGACTGGACAATGTGACACCAACATTTCCCTTGTTTGAAAAAGATGAAGAGCCAGTTCCGATAATGCCAACCACGTACGTTACCAGAAGAATGGAGAGAGGGACTAGTACTGCGCCGCCTCGGTCTCCTAAGATGGATTGTCAGTGGAATTCCCATTTGCCTAGGGATAGTGCAGAAGACCTTAGGTTAGAGCGAGGGCACACCCTGTGGGGTGTTAACTTGTACAGATAGAGGGTATGGATGCCCAAAAAAAAATAAGTCCAGGGAATCCATGGCCTCCTTCTGAGGTGAGGTAGGCATCCCCCCTCCTAGGAGTAGGGACTTATGGGCAGTGGGAAAACCCTGACGCAAGGGAGAGGCGACCGAGGAAGAGTGCAAGGTCTGGTGCTTGATCTCCATATTAAGTTTTTAGCGGGGTTTGTGAGGGTATATATATATATTGCCATATGTTTTTATGCTTTTATACCTGTATGCAAGTTCTATTCAATTCTAAAATGAGAAAAACTTAATCTGTCGCCTTACATCAGATATTCCAAAGGCCTTGCAAGGCGAAGACAAAATGTATCTTAAACACCGCAATGAAGAATCAGACACGAAGGCCGCGTGCTTGGCTGTTTTCCCAGAAGCGCCGTATCTAGATAACGACTGTTTAACTATGTATATGACTATCACTGCCTCAGGCGGAAATGCGGACTTCACATATATGGTTATGCGGTGAATTTGAGCCAATGAGCCCATCACCCATTTCTAGTGATGAGACCAAAGGGTATAAGACCCCATGTAATCTGTAATAAAGTGCGCAGTCATGTCCCCGTGTGAGGAACTATACCAGACCTCCGTGTGTGGTGTCTCTTCTTTACCGCCGGCAGCGGGGCAAGTGGAGTGGGCCTGATTGGTGCTGTACGCAGAAATTTCCCTGACACTTTCCTTAGGAAGATTAAACTTCTCATTGGAGTTGGGATGGCTGGGTCAATGGAGATGACTCTTAAACTGGTAGAATATGTGGATGATGTCAGTATTCTGCCTCCCTTGGGAGAAGAGGCTGGGTGGGGGATTTCTGAAATTCAACTCTATTCAACTGAATTGAGTGTTAAACCCCCGGGCTGGTTTTAATCTCCTAAATTCCCTCTCAGAAGGTAAAGATTTTTAGCATTAAATTTGGGTGATTACCTCAAAACAGCTCCAAAGGTCCAGCAAGTTACGGATTGGGATTTGACTCTAAGGGCTTATTCACAAGAACGCATTTATGCAATGTATTGCACAGGCAAGTCAGAAACACTATCTTTTCTCCTTAGGGAGAGCAACTATACTATAAACTAAGTGAGGAGACTCAAATGGCCACGCACGCTCCTCTGGGTAATATGCAAATAAGGGAGATGGAATAAATCCTCCACAGTGCCACCTATTGAAAGGCAGCATGCATGTATCTGGATTCTGGCTTTGCTTTTAATTCCCAGTCATTGCAGTAAGGCTTGTATAAAAAGTCTGCCTTCCAATAGGTGGCACTGTGGAGGATTCTTTCCATCTCCCTTATTTGCACATGCAATACATAGTGAATAGAACCCACTGATTTGAATACATTTGTTCACATGAGTGTATTTTGGATGCTCATTTTGTTTGCGAAAGAAATCTGCAGCAGGATTTGTTTTACTTCCTATTGTGCACGAACGTAGTATATAGTAGAAGAATGTAATTTCATTGCTCACTGAAATCAATGGGAACACGCTTGTTTTTTTTTAAGCGTACAAATACACATTGTGTGCGTGTGAAAAATACCGTAAACAGTACATACAAGTAGACACAAAATGCAACAGCCATCGCGCCAATACTTAGCATAAATGTCCCTCCACACGTGTAAGCCCGCCTAAGGGAAAGTAGTAGGCAAACGTGATGGGATGGCTCGATGATAAATGCAACTCGGCAGTGAAGTTACAGCGTTACAAACTCTTCAGAAAAGACAAGAGAAAGGGGAGGGGCATGTCTGTACGTTAAATCGTACTTAATGCCGAGGATACCGGAGGATATAGGTGCAGGAGATGAACAGGTGGAATCTCTGTGGGTAGAAATACAGGGACGGAAAAAGAACAGAATCCTGATAATAGGTTTGAGTTTCTTCTGTTATTTTTGGTGGGCTATAGAAAACCCCTATTTCTATAAGACAAATAGAAAAGGTGTCAAACCCCAATGAAGTAATTATTATGGGGGACTTTAATTATCCAGATATAATACGATAAATAAAACGAAACCTGCTAATCACACAAGGGCGATACGTTCTTGAGAAAAACGGAAGATAACTACCTTACCCGACTAGAGGGAGGAGCACTC
The DNA here is from genome assembly GCF_035609145.1 of Eleutherodactylus coqui. Lineage (NCBI taxonomy): Eukaryota > Metazoa > Chordata > Amphibia > Anura > Eleutherodactylidae > Eleutherodactylus > Eleutherodactylus coqui. The sequence continues at coordinate 223,585,709 of NC_089843.1, forward strand.
TGGACTTATTAACCAACAGACCGGACAGATTAATGGAGGTGCAGGGGGAGGGGCACTTGGGAAATAGTGACCACACTATAATTAATTTCCTGCTGTCATTCAATAGGATGCCTTGTCAGGGAGCAACAAAAAAACTAAACTTTTTAGTAAAACAAAATTTGATCAGCTCAGAATTACTCTCGGCAACTTTAAATGCGACAACATCCTCACAAATAACACTACAGGCGACAAATGGGAGACGTTTAAAAACATCCAAATTATCTCATGTGAGCAGCTCATACCCTTCAAAATTAAAAGAAATACAAGTAGAAGGAAACCAATGTGGCTCAACAAGACTATAAACGGGGCAATAAGTGAAAAAGAGAAAGCGTTAAAACAAGAAGGCAGTGAGGAAGTGCTAAAAACATACACGGAAAAGAACAAATTATGTAAGGATAAGATCAAAACTGCCAAGGAGGAAGCAGACAGACTGATCGCCAAAGAGAGCAAAAACAGCCCTGAACTATTTTTCAATTATATAAACAGTAAAAGGATTTGCACTGAAAGCGCTGGCCCTTTAACAAATAATGCAGGAGAAACCATAGAAGATGATGGGGGGAAAGCAAATTGTATGAAATAGTTTTTTCTCAAGTGTATTCACATAGGCAAAAGAAATCTCACACGACATGCAGGGGGATAAAACGACCCCCAGCCCCGCTAAATATCACCTGCCTAATGCAGGAAGAAGTGCAGAGCCAGCTACAAAGGATTAAAATAGACAAATCACTGGGGCCCAGATGGAATACACCCATGGGTTCTAAGGGAACTAAGTGACGGGATAGATAGACCGCTCTTTCTAATATTTAAGCACTCTATTAAGACCAGAGTTGTACACCGTATTACAAATGTGGTTCCAATATACAAAAAAATATACTAAAAGACAGCCTGGTAACTACAGGCCAGTAAGTCTCACTTTAATAATTGGAAAATATTCAAGGGGTTTCTGAGAGATGCCATCCTAGAATACCTCAAGGAAAACAACGGTATAACTCATCAGCAGGGGTTCATGAGAGGTCAATCATGTCAAATCAACGTGATCAGCTACTACAATGAAGTACGTTCTAGGCTGGACCTGGGAGAGTCTATTGATCTCGTATACCTGGATTTTTCTAAAGCATTTGACACCGTGCCACATAATAGATTGATAGGAAAAAGACCTGGGGGTACTAGTTGACTATAGACTTAACTGAAGCAATCAATGCCAGTCAGCTGCTGCAAAAGCTAATACAGTCTTGGGGTGCACTTAAAGAGGTATAGGGGCGAGGGACGAGAACATTATTCTTCCACTATATAAGGCACTAGTCAGGCCCCACATGGAATACTGTGTGCAGTTCTGGACACTGCTGGTCAAGGAAGATGTTGCAGGGGTAGAAAGAAGGGCAACTAAATTAATAAACGAAATGGGAGGACTGGAATACCCAGAGAGGCATCAAAACTGGGATTATTCACCCCGGAAAAAAGACGGCTAAGGGACAACCAAATAACCATGTATAAGTACATGAGGGGACGATACAAGGATCTCTCCATGATCTGTTTATACCCAGGACTGCCACGGTAACAAGAGGGCATCCGCTACGTCTAGAGGAAAGCAGGTTTCATCACCAACACAGAAGGGGGTTCTTTACTGTAAGAGCAGTGAGACTGTGGAACTCTCTGCCTGAGGATGTGGTGTTGGCAAAATCCATAGAGGAGGTTAAGAGGGACTAGATGTCTATATCCTGTAATATTATTGTGCTCTAGAAAGTCAGTGTCAGTTAGGAACTTTCAAGTGTTGATCCAGGGAGTATTCTGACCACCATTATGGAGTCGGGAAGGAATTTTCCCCCCCAAATGGGCTAAATTGGCTTCTGCCTCATTGGTTTTTTTTTGCCTTTCTCTGGATCAACAAGGGGCGGTGGAAACAGGCTGAACTGAATGGATATTGTCTTCTTTCAGCCTAACATACTATGTTACTATGTTAACAGCGCCATTTTTGTGGTAAGAAAGATTGGGAATATATTTTATTACTTCAGTTATTTTTTGCTATTTACAGAGTCAATGAAGGGTTGTGGGTTTCGTGGTCCACATACTTTTGAGCAGCTAAAGTAAGGTAAAATGACAGTGAACTCCCAACTTCATGGCTAGGCAAAACATCCCAGACCTCACTGTCCAACAATAAAAGTGCCTTTGTTATAAGTAGCAGACAATCACAGGGCAATACAAAAAGTAATCAGGTGAGGTGAAGATGGAGTCCGGCAGCGCTGGCTAAACTTTATTCTTTTATTGAAATATAAAGGATAAAATCGGCTTAAGAAATAGTCCGTAAACTTGGTGGATGCATGCTACTCTGAATCACTACAAGGTTCGAAACGTGTAGACATCACCCACTATTTTACAACTATAGCGCAGATTTACGAATACTGTCTGAAATTAGACAGCGGAAAGGAAGACTACAATGTTAGAGCAATTTGTTGCAATTTTTGGTGCAATTTAGGCATTGTCCCTTTCTACAAATCCCAAACCCGTTTTTGGGCAAGTCTAAAACATTGTCCAAAGCTGTCTAAAAACCCAAATAAATGTGACGGTAAGACAATTTTCTGGTACAGTTGCGCCCGAAAACTGTTGTATGTTGAATAGTAAATCTCCCTCTATGTCTTGAGCTTATTGTATCCTTTCCACTTCAAACCTTTACGGAGCACCGCCAGGCCTCCTCTTCCCTCATGCTGTGATCCTGGCAGCGGCCGTCCTGTGCGCCTGGGACATATAGCCGGGCTAAGAAGACACGTGAAGTTGGCACTGCCATCCACGTGCCCAATGTCTTATTTTGTGGCGGAGTTCTGATTGGATGCAACAGGGTTATCCAGTTTTGATACATGAAGCCCATCTTCCAGGTGTGCTCCTTAGACCTGACATATATTAAACTGGATTCTTCTCTTTTCGTATCGTGATTCTTCGATCATCTCCATCACCTGACGATCTGCATGTTGCTGCGCCGCATCTCTGGAGATGTGTAACGGTGTTGTTTCAACAGACAAATCCTAAAATAGAAAACTCATCAGGCTTTTACTCAACACACAAAATGAATACTAAAAGGTCTTCAGTAATTAGAGGAATTCTGTTATCAGGTCCCTGCTGTCCCAATTACGGACCTGGGGCAGGTCTTCCTACTGCCCCGTGTATGTGCTGTGCAGAAATGCTGGGGCACTTCAGAAGAAATACACTTTGACTCTGAATAAACTCTGTGTCACGGAGGCGGCCCGCATCGGCCTTTTCCTTCCTGCATCATGTAGCTCTTCCTATACACAATAGGGAAGAGAGCGGGCACTCTACATACTGCGGTCAGGGCGAGCCCGCCGCGGTCCACCTCAGTCATTCAGAACGCCATTCCAAGTCAAAATTCAAAGTGTATTTATTCTGAAACACCACAGTATTTCAGAGTAACGTATACACAGGGTTAACAGGCGTACCTGTCCTGGGTTCATGCTGCCTGTGGTTTGGGCAGCATGAACCCGATAACAGGTTCGCTTTATGGATGGAAGAGCACCACAGGATTATTTGGAAAGCAAAATTAGAAATGTATTCAGCTTCACAGACCACCATCGGTGGAGACATGTTGTCACAACATTTGCAGACTTCAGCCCAATGCACACGGACGTATTTGTGCTGCAGGATCCAGAGCTCCGGATTCCGCAGCAAATACAACCCATAGGACATTTCCATGCCCACAAGCAGAAATCAACTGCGATATTCCGCTCGCAGGGTGGAAAGCACAACATGTCCTATTCTAGTGTGAGCCTCACACTATCCGTGTCATCGCCGGCTCTGCACTGCGCATGTGCAGCTGTGCGCCAGCTGGGACATCAACAGAGCAGAGAGTGCACCAGACAGGTAAGTCGGTGGTCACAGCAGGGGCACACGGTCGTGTCCCACTGCGAGGATCTCGCAGTCAGAATCCGACCCGGCTGTCTGCATTCGGCCTTAGTGTTCATTTTTTTCAAGATACAAACATATACAATCAGTACTGATAACAATAATAGTATTCCATAACATATAGATGTATGAAAGAGACATAATGCACAACAGCGAGAGCCACTGTGTGTCAGTAGGGGTTGTCCCGCCAAAATACATGATTCGCTCTCTAAAGGATAGGGGATCCCTTGCTAATCAACGGGGATCCAACCAATCCTGAGAATGGAGGTCAGGGAATGTCAAGGAATGAATGAAGCTGCAGTCACACTTACATGCTGCAGCATCATCCATTTCAATTGGACCACTGGAGATAAACAAGTTTAAGCACTGCTCTGTTTATTCCCGCATGTATCGGCCCCCTTTCTTTGGACCACTGGGGCACCCAGTGGAAAGGGGATGATTTTTGCTTGCGTGGGACAACTCTTTAGAAAATCTGCAACAAAATCCACATCAAAATGCGCACCATTAGTGTGTGTTTTGATGCATACCTACAGAATTCACAGCATTCCTGCTACATGTAAACTTAGCCTAAAGGGGTTTAGTCATAAAAAAAATAAAAATTCTATACTCACCTATTCCTCCCCCGTCAGTCTACTTACCCCATCTTCTCCTGCCTGAGTTTCTGCAGCTCCCCGGGGTCACCTCATCGCATGCCGGTCGGCTTGTTATGAAGGCTGCATTCCTCACATTCTCTTTTGGCAATGTCCCTTCCTGTGCTGTAGCCTTCACTGCCTAGGAAGGAATTCTGATCTATTGCCAAGACAGTCTCTGCAGTAGATCGGCACTCCGCCTCCTGGTCTCTGAACTGTGATGTAATTTACATTGCCAGGCAGGAAGAAGACTGCCAACCAATGTATGTAACCTCACAGGAAGGAGAAGAATCAGCCAGCTGGAGGTCATGTGACAGCCACCCCACCTCCGCCCCCCGGACTGCAGGAGGCGGGAGAAGATCAGTGAGGTGAAGATGTGGTATGTAGACTGACGGGGAAGGGATAGGCGAGTATAGAATTTTTTTTTTTTCATGACAGAACCCCTTTAAAGACTATTAGGTGTTGATATGATACGAAAGGAATATTTCTTAGGGCGTTCATCCTCAGGTTCTGTCACAGGTTTCCATCTGAATCAACAAAAGAAAACTGTATCACAGGGAAACCTGGTCGGAAGCATAGGCTTCCAATACTCTAGAGACCAAGCCTCAGTTTCAGCAGGGTTCTGTTCGTTTCCCTCATTTGTGCCAAAGAAAGTAAAGTAGTTGACTATGCTATTCTCTCTGGCACAAATGTTGGATAGGGGCTGTACCCTGCTTAATAGAGACCTTATTGATCTCCGCATGCGTTATGGAAGCCCATGGTTCCAACCAGGTTTTTGTATGAATGCCTTTCTTGGCGATCCAGATGGAAAGCAGTGATGGAACCCTGAGACGGAGGCCTAACATAGTAACATAGTAACATAGTATGTAAGGCCGAATGAAGACATTGTCCATCTAGTCCAGCCTGTCTATCCTACTGTGTTGATCCAGAGGAAGGCAAAAAACCCCAAGGCCAGAAGTCAATTAGCCCTTTTGGGGAAAAAATTCCTTCCCGACTCCCTAATGGCAATCAGACTGTTCCCTGGATCAACCCCTAATAGTTCCTACCTGCCTGTATACCAGGATTGACACTTAACCTAATATTTATATCCTGTAATATCCTTCTCCAGAAAGACATCAAGTCCCCTTTTAAACTCCTCTATGGATTTTGCCATCACCACTTCCTCCGGTAGAGAGTTCCACAGTCTAACTGCTCTTACAGTAAAGAACCCCTTTCTATGTTGGTGCTGAAACCTACTTTCCTCTAATCGTAGCGGATGTCCTCTTGTTACCGTCGTGGTCCTGGGTGTAAACAGATCCTGGGAGAGATCCTTGTATTGTCCCCTCATGTACTTATACATGGTTATTTGGTCGCCTCTTAACCTTCTTTTTTCTAGAGTAAATAGTCCCAATTTGGATAGCCTCTCTGGGTATTCCAGTCCCGTCATTCCATGTATTAGTTTAGTCGCTCTTCTTTGAACCCCCTCAAGCACTGTGACATCTTTCCTGAGCACCGGTGTCCAGAATTGTACGCAGTATTCCATGTGAGGCCTGACAAGTGCCTTATATAATGGAAGGATAATGTTCTCGTCCCTCCCCCTATACCTCTTTTGATGCACCCCAAGACTTTATTTGCCTTTGCAGCAGCTGACTGGCATTGGTTACTCCAGTTTAGTCTATTATCCACTAATACCCCCAGATCCTTTTCCATATCACTTTTCCCTAGTGGTACCCCATTAAGTGAATATTGGTGACATCCGTTTCTCCTGCCCATGTGCAGAACCTTACATTTTTCAACATTGAACTTCATTTGCCATTTTTCTGCCCAAGCCCCCAGCTTATCCAGGTCCGTTTGTAGCCGCACATTGACCTCCATCCCCCCCCCCCCCCAAGCCCCCAGCTTATCCAGGTCCGTTTGTAGCCGCACATTGTCCTCCGTTGCATTAATTACATTGTATAATTTTGTGTCATCTGCAAATATTGATATTTTGCTGTGCAGCCCCTCTATCAGGTCGTTGATAAATATATTGAACAGAGTGGGGCCCAATACTGAGCCCTGTGGCCCCCGCTAGCGACTGTGGTCCAATCAGAGTACGAACCATTTATTACCACCCTCTGCTTTCTATCGTTGAGCCAATTTTTTACCCACTTACACACGTTTTCGCCCAGTCCGAGCTGCCTCATTTTGTATATTAGCCTATTATGCGGCACGGTGTCAAAGGCTTTAGAGAAGTCCAGATATACAAGATCAATAGATTCTCCCTGGTCCAGCTTAGAGCTTACTTCATCGTAGAAACTGATCAGATTTGTCTGACATGAGCGACCCTTCATGAATCCATGCTGGTGAGGAGTTATTCCCTTAATCTCCTTGAGGTACTCATTGATGGCGTCTCTCAGAATCCCCTCGAAAATTTTTCCCGTTACTGAAGTGAGACTTACTGGCCTGTAGTTACCAGGCTCACTTTTGCTCCCTTTTTTGTAAATTGGAACCACGTTGGCAATGCGCCAGTCCAATGGTACTACTCCGGTCTTGATAGTGTCTAGAAATATAAGGTATAGCGGCCTAGCTATCTCGTCACTTAGTTCCTTTAGTATCCTTGGGTGTAATCCATCAGGGCCCGGTGATTTATCAATTTTAGTTTTCTTTAGACGCTTCCGCACCTCCTCCTGCGTTAGGTATGAGATATTTTGTGAGGGGTTCGTTTTATTCCCCTGCATCTCGTCTGGCATTTCCTTTTCTTTGGTGAACACACTTGAGAAGAAACTGTTTAGTAGATTTGCTTTCCCTTCGTCATCATCAATGATTTCTCCTGCATTGTTTTTTAAAGGGCCAGCGCTCTCCCTGCAAATCCTTTTGCTGTTTATGTAGTTGAAAAATAGCTTCGGGTTGTTTCTGCTCTCTTTTGCGATCCGTCTTTCTGCTTCCTCCTTGGCAGTTTTGATCGTATCTTTACATATTTTGTTTTTTTCCCTGTATGATTTTAGCGCTTCTTCGCTGCCTTGTTGCTTTAGTAGTTTGAACGCTTTCTTCTTTTCGTTTATTGCCCCTCGTACCGTCTTGTCGAGCCACATTGGTTTCCTTTTAGTTGAGTTTCTTTTATTTTTAAAGGGAATGAACTGCTCCCATGAGGCGATTAGGATCCTTTTGAACTCCTCCCATTTGTCCTCCGTACTGATATTTTTGAGGATGTTGTCCCAATTAATGTTACTGATAGTAGTTCTAAGCTCATCAAATTTTGCTTCACTAAAGTTTAGTTTCTTTGTCTCTCCCTGATAAGGCTTCCTATTGATTGACAGCTGGAAGTTGATTATATTGTGGTCGCTGTTCCCCAAGTGCCCCTCAACCTGCACCCCCTTTATACGTTCCGGTTTGTTAGTTAGCACTAGGTCCAGAATGGCTTTCCCTCTTGTTGGTTCCTGCACAAGTTGGTTCAGGTAATTGTCTTTAATTACTCTCAAGAACTTATCACCCCTGTGAGATTTGCAGGTTTCGTTCTCCCATGTTATATCTGGGTAATTAAAGTCCCCCATGATAATTACTTCGTTTCGCTTTGACACCTCTTCTATCTGCCTTAGTAGTAAGTCTTCAATTTCTGCTGTTGCTTTTGGTGGTCGATAAAAGACCCCTATCAGGATTTTGTTATTTTTTCCTCCCTGTATTTCTACCCACAGAGATTCCACCTGTTCGTCTCCTACCCCTATATCCTCCCGTAGCCTCGGCTTCAAGTTCGATTTGACGTACAGACATACCCCTCCCCCTTTCTGGTTCCTTCGGTCTCTTCTGAAGAGATTGTACCCCTGCAAATTCACCGCCCAATCGCACTTATCATCAAGCCATGTTTCAGTAATTCCGACCATATCATAGTTTTCATCAGTCATTCTCGCTTCAAGCTCATCCACTTTACCGATCAGACTTCGTGCATTCGTGGTCATACAATTTATTTCATTTTTTTTGTTTTTTAAATTTGTTTTGTTGCTATTCGTACTTATGGCTGATCTATCAGTTCTAACTGTACTAACCCCACCCCCTGCTCGTCCCCCATTCCCTTTGCTTGGACCCAGATCACTAATTACACTGGCTACCCCACTATTTCTCATTTTGCCCTCCCCCCCAGTCCCTAGTTTAAACACTCCTCCAGCCTTCTAGCCTTCTTCTCCCCCAGCACAGCTGCACCCTCCCCATTTAGATGCAGCCCGTCCCTACGGTAGAGCCTGTAGCCGACCGCAAAGTCAGCCCAGTTCTCCAGGAACCCAAATCCCTCCTTCTTGCACCAACTCCGGAGCCACTTGTTTACCTCCCTAAGGTCCTGCTGCCTTTCTAGTGTGGCTTTAGGTACAGGTAGTATTTCCGAGAAAACTACCCTGGAGGTCCGCGCCCTGAGCTTGGACCCTAAGTCCCTGAAATCATTTTTGAGGGCCCTCCATTGACCTCTAACTTGTTCATTGGTGCCAACGTGCACCATGACCGCTGGATCCTCACCAGCCCCTCCCAGTAACCTGTCAATCCGATCCGCGATGTGTCGAACTCGAGCGCCAGGAAGACAACACACCGTTCGACGATCCCGGTCTTTATGGCAGATTGCCCTCTCTGTCCCCCTAATAATTGAGTCCCCCACCACTAGAACCTGTCTAGCCTGCCCTGCGCTCCCCGTCCCCGTCTCACTGGAGCAGTCATCCCCCTGGCGTTCAGAGGGCGTGTCGTGCTGCAGCGGTGCTGGCTCTGTAATGACATCGCCCTCATCTGCCAACGTTGCAGACTTGTTGGGTTGTGCCAGTTCAGGACTAGCCTCCCTGGTTCTCTTCCCTCTATCCCTCCTTCTTTCTGTCACCCAGCTTCTTGCCTGCTCCCCCTGCTCTTCCGTACTACCATCCGCCCCCGCCTCTACCCCAGCGAGTGCCTGCTCAGTGAGCACCAAACTCCTTTCCATGATGTCAATGGCTCTCAGTGTTGCCAGTTGCCCATTTAGATCCAGAATTTGGGCTTCTAAATTTGCAACGTGCATGCATCTTGTACAACAGTCTGCACCCTCGATCGGCTGATCAAGGACCGCATACATTGCACAAGTAGCACACTGGATGACATTGCCAGGCATGGAGCTCATCCTAATGGGGATCTACAATTTACTTGTGGAAGTAGTGAAGATAGACTTGCTCACACTCCGCTCACACGCTGCCGCAACCGCTGTCCCGCTGCCGCAACCGCTGTCCCGCTGCCGCAACCGCTGACCCGCTGCCGCAACCGCTGACCCGCTGCCGCAACCGCTGTCCCGCTGCCGCAACCGCTGTCCCGCTGCCGCAACCGCTGTCCAGCTGCCGCAACCACTGACCCGCTGCCGCAACCGCTGACCCGCTGCCGCAACCGCTGACCCGCTGCCGCAACCCCTCACCCGCTGCCGCAACCCCTCACCCGCTGCCGCAACCCCTCACCCGCTGCCGCAACCCCTCACCCGCTGCCTCTCTCGCGCAACCTCTTACCCGCTGACACTTATGCGCAAGCAGTCAAAATTTTTATTTTTTTTTTCCCCCCCTCACAAACACTTAGACCCCCAGACACACACACACACAGAAGACACAACTAACCAGATACACAGAAGACACACAGCTCACAAACACACACAGAGGTAGATACTCAGCTCCTCCGCTCCTCCTCCTGGTGACGTCACCCGCTGTCCCGGCGGCCGCTCACTCTGCCCTCCTGTCTCAGCTGCTCCGCTGAACTCCTGGTGGCCTCTTGGCGCCGGCTGCTGCGCTCCGGTCACACTGGTCACTCCTGCCCCGCACCTGCTTCGGCTGCCGCTGCCCCCGCACCTGCTTCGGCTGCCGCTGCCCCGCACCTGCTTCGGCTGCTGAGCTGCTCCGGTCATATGAACAAACTCTTATTCTTAAAAACGACTCTACTTCAGGATCCCCCAAAGTACTTTGACTAGATGTATTTGGCACACTAGTAGACCTCGGATAGTGAAGCGGGTTCTGACCAAACCTAAACTCTTATGGGGCTCGGGGTTACCAGACCATCATTTGTATTAAAAAGTGTCTATTGTTGCTCGATTGCCTGACTGGAAACATAATGGACATCAGAAACTCTGGGTTGCGTTAGAGAAAGTGCTTACGCCAGGTGATCTAGTAGGACTGGTATCAGAGTTTGACAGTCTAGTTCTCCTCACTCCTGGAGTTCACAGGCCCTTATCTTGTATGTATTAACTTCTTTCTTTTTCATTAAGTGGGAACAGAATTTAAATGCTACTTTCCCCGAGAGTGATATTTCGAAGATATGCGTGTTCTCCCATGGAATAACTCTGGCTTCTCGAGGTGATATTACTGTCCAGTGGACGTCCATCGTGTGTTTCCAGACATTTCAGATAAATGTGGCCGGTCTGATCAGGAAGCGGTGTGATTGTTCGAGTTGCCAAAACACAAAACTTTTGCGGAATGCATTTTAGTTATATGTGGGACTTATTGTGGTTGACAAATTGAGAATCCCCCGTAGGTGACACTGCTTTACTTTATTCCAGGCTCCCGGCTCAAGTTAATTAAAGATATCGAGACCCCTTCTTGCAGTTGCTTGAAGGACACTGGTGATTTCTCGGCACCGGTAATCACCAGTGGTGTCCTCTCTTTATGTGCTATACCATGAGAATGAAGGAGCTGATAGCTGAAGTACACGAACGCTCGGCTATATGGAATTCCTGGCAGTTTAACAATCTAATTAGACATTCACCAAGAGGTCAAGGTAATAAGGCTTCAGTCTTGGTCTTCTTGAGAATTGAGGAACCTCACTCCTCCCCTCTTTCCCCTATAATGGCTTTCCACCTCCACACCATTTTTTCCGTATTTTTGCTCCTTTTCTCTTCTGTGAGGCACAGTTATCAGTCTCATTTAGGCTAACTTCAAAAGGCGAGTGCGATCTCAGGCCGTGACTCACGGCTCAGTATTGCGCTTCCCGACATGCGATTTCCCCATAGATGTGATGACTTTTTATATTAAATCCACCTTGCATCACTTCAGGGAAGTAGCATTGGTAAACCTCGCATTGCACCGTGTGCACCTAGTACGTGGCGTGATGCTGCTGCCGGCCCCATTGGAAACAATGGGCGATGTGAGGGCATGCCCAAAGACAGGACGTGCTGCGATTTGTTTCCCACACTGGTTCGCTGTATAATGCGATGCGGGGAAAAAAAATCTTGTGTGTATTACCCCATTCAAAAGACTGGCGTTCGTATTCATGGGAGATTTGGGAATTTCTCATCCTACAAGTTTTGCCTGATTTTCTCGGCCGTGTGAATACGCCCTTCGGTGACGTGTCCAGCGCGATGCGTTATTTACGTGTCCAGCGCGATGCGTTATTTACGTGTCCAGCGCGATGCGTTATTTACGTGTCCAGCGCGATGCGTTATTTACGTGTCCAGCGCGATGCGTTATTTACGTGTCCAGCGCGATGTGTATTTACGTGTCCAGCGCGATGCGGTATTTACGTGTCCAGCGCGATGCGTTATTTACGTGTCCAGCGCGATGCGTTATTTACGTGTCCAGCGCGATGCGTTATTTACGTGTCCAGCGCGATGCGTTATTTACGTGTCCAGCGCGATGCGTTATTTACGTGTCCAGCGCGATGTGTATTTACGTGTCCAGCGCGATGCGTTATTTACGTGTCCAGCGCGATGCGTTATTTACGTGTCCAGCGCGATGCGTTATTTACGTGTCCAGCGCGATGCGTATTTACGTGTCCAGCGCGATGCGTTATTTACGTGTCCAGCGCGATGCGTTATTTACGTGTCCAGCGCGATGCGTTATTTACGTGTCCAGCGCGATGCGTTATTTACGTGTCCAGCGCGATGCGTTATTTACGTGTCCAGCGCGTTGCGTTATTTACGTGTCCAGCGCGATGCGTTATTTACGTGTCCAGCGCGATGCGTTATTTACGTGTCCAGTGCGATGCGTTATTCACGTGTCCAGCGCGATGCGTATTTACGTGTCTAGTTCATACGATCCCTATGTTGGATATGCTTTATATTATTTTGCTCCGGACTGGATGCCAAGAGGTTTCTCGTTTTCTTATTGTACAGAATACTCTTTCTACCGGACCTGCTATACTGCTCGGTTCACACGGGCCGTATAGCAGGTCCTGTGGAAAGAATATTGTATCAGAAATCCCCGTGTTTGCCAGGGACTTCTGACATGAGTTGCCATTAGAAACACATTTAAAGGGAGTCTGGCACCCGCTTTTTGCAGCTCTTACTGAGAGCACCATAAGGGCGCCTTCAAACTTGCGAGAAATTGTGTGTTGCGAGGCGCACAAATATGAAACCTGTTCTTTTGAATGGGTTCATGCACATTAGCGATGTCTTCAGTCATGGTACCGCGATCCGGGAAACACGTCGCAGCTTGTCCTTTGTTTTTGCGATATCGCCCGGCAGTACCATTGAAAACAGTGGAGAACATTGCGATCTCCTGCCGAGGCTGCGGAAGCCGTGGCAGGGATGAAGGGAACCCTGCAGAGATGCAAGGCTGTTTGAAAATGCCTCGCATCCAGGGGTTTTCAGAAGAATTGCAAATCACGACCCGATATTGCCCTCGGCAGTGTGAAGGAGCCCTAAGGTAGTGCATGTCGCACTGATTGCAGGGATGTGTCTGCTGTGTAGATCTGTGCAGCAGTTTTGGAGAAACTTGTATTTGGTTAGAAACACCCAGACACAGAACTGGTCCTGCATATTCATGAGCTGCTATTACTGGGTGCCGGCAGCTGGATCCTCTAGTGCAGCTGTCATCTGTGACAGCTGTGGCAGATGTGTTCTTCATCCCCACGGGGGACATGGAACCAGCGGACAGATAAGTATATATATTTTTTTTCTACACTAAAATGGTTGTTTTTCAGGGAAGAGCTTATATTTAAAGCTCTTCCCTTAAAAAAAACTCCATTGAAGGCAATGCGCGCACCTGCATACATATGTACACACAAAAACCCGCTCGTGTGAAGCCGCTCTTAGCTTGTGTTGGCTCCCTGTTTAGTGTACAGAAATACGGAGATAATGAAAACCTACAAATCTGCTTACATGGGCATATTTATTACAGCGTGTTACTGCCGTCCATGTATGATGACAAATATGCCGATGGTGGTCTATGGGAGGTGCAGCCGCACATCATCAGTACTTGATCTGTATCGGCCTCTTTACTCGCATTCATTGATATTTTCTGTTGGTTTTATACGGATTTCTATTTTTACAGTAAAAAATAAAGCCGATAAAACAGAAAATATGGAGGCGAATACAGAACAAACACGGACGACCTCCGGCTGCATTCCGAATTTAGTCACTCCCAACTTGGTGCTTTTACTGCAGATTATTCCAATTTCTCTACACATTCAATAATTACATGTTGCGCCCTGATGGCGGCCGCCAGAACGTAGGCGGAAACGCTTCTGCATGTATATTGTTTTATGACTCCAAATAGCATTTTGTAACGTCGAGTATCATTTTGTGAACACACTATTCTAGGGCACAGACAATATGATTGTACTGCAGAATGTAACCTTGTAGCAGATTATTCAGATTGGTGGCAGTAATATTGTGCAGAAGATACGGTCAGCTATAAGGCCGCTCATCCACAAGGGGGCAGATTCTCGTGAGTGGATTTCCTCCGCAGAAGATCAGTTAAAGTCACCGCAATGAACTTATCATTATGATAGGTTCATCACGAAAAATGGCGATGGGTTTCCCGCTCGTGTACATCGGGCTGCGCTTTCATTGGTTATCCTATAGAAAACGTGTCGTGTGATCCTCGTGCGATTTATCACCGCAGATCCCGCAATGAACTATCGCCCGTGGACAACCAGCCTAACACAGATTTTAAGTTTCTGAAAGTTGGGTTTCATTTTACTGCAAGTCAAGTGTTGCAGTTTACAAAACACATTTGTCATTAAAACAAACTCCGCCCCCCATCTGGGCCCCGCCTAAAATAACAATAACTCACCTTCCTTGGGGCCTGGGGACGCAGCTGACTGTCGGCGCTGGCATCGGCAGTGATTTCCAGGCAGACGAGATGAGTGGAAGCAAATGACCGCTGTGACAAATCGGAGGCAGCAGCAGCACCACCGTCGGTGTTCCTGGCCTCATTGCTCATATTCTGGCTGCTATGATGCTGGGAGTTTGGCAATGTGATGCTGCGCCTAGCCGGCTACCTGGAAGTCACCGCCGACGGCTGTTGGCTACATCCCGGGGCCCCAGTAAGGGGAGCATATCCTCGTTTGTTATTTTGGGCAGGGCTCACTCGGGGGCGGGGTTTTGGTTCAATGACATTTAATATATGGATTAGAAACCATTCTATAGATGTCTGCCTTCGATATCAACAAAGTTACATTTTTTAATTCGTACTTAGAACAGGTGCAGCGGAAGAAACGCTGCCGTCATACTTCCCAAAGGATTGTCACACTTGGGATTGCATTACTTGCCAATAGTACCGTCTACAGCTTCAAGAGAATGCAAATGGGATTTCTTTACCGTTTCTGGATTGGAAGCAAAATCTTGCCGACACACGTGGGCTATAATGCCAGCAGCCAAAGCGTCTCCAAGGACATTGGTCATCGTTCTGAAGCGATCTCTGGATAATGAAAATATGTCATTGAGGTTTGATCCAAATACAGAAAACTATATAAAGTATGCAATTAAAGGCTATCCTAAATGAAGAGAGGGTGCGGGAGAGGAGAGAGCAGAGGAACCAACTGTCAGCCCAGCTTTACTGAAGGAGCTCCCATTAGGGGGACTTCAGCTGCAGTAAACGAACAGTGGAACATATTTAGTCAAACTCCACTGCAAAACTAATCATCAGCCCAAGTACATGAAAAAAAATGGATTCCTGAATGTGTCCATACCCTTTAGGCCTCGTTCACACCAGCAATATCGCATCTGTGCTCTGTGCGATATGGCGATTTTGTAGTCCTCTTTTGCCAGGATTTTCGGGGGGCTTGAAATATATGCCCTACCCCAAAAATTAACCTGGCAGACTTGTAGCTTTCAGTCCGCACTTCCTGTTTTAGAGATTCAAAATCCCCGCCTCCAGAAAGTGCTGGCTGGGATTAGTTCTCGAGTGCCGTAGCTCAGCCAGTCACTGCAACACTCGATGAACCAATCACAGCCATTCAATGTGATGGCTGTGATTGGTTCATCAAGCACTGCAGTGATTGGCTGAGCCGCGGTGCTTCCTGGAGGTGAGGTTTTTGAACCTCTGACCAGGAAGCGCTTTGGGGTAATTACTAGCAAGTGTTCCGGGGACCTGTGAGGAGATGTGCGATGAAGTGGACAGTGCCTGTGGGGTTTTTTTTTTTGTTTTTTTTTATGCAGATAGGGTTTATTTTAGGTCTTAAACAGTGGGATTTCCTACTGTAAAAGTTGCATCGCAACACACAAAAAACACATTTTCTTATGATGCGATGCAACACAATGGAAGGCTCCATAGGGAAGCATGGGCTACAAAACATAGCAAATCACAGCTGTATACAGCATGCTACAATTTTCTTTTCTTGCAATGTAGCCGCCTACAAAATATCACTCATGTGGAGGAACCCATTGGAAAGTACGGGCTTCACATACATACGATTAGCAGCACTGTTGCATTGCGAGATAATTGCACGCGTGGAACCGGCCATAAACACAGAGGCCCCTCAACATGGATGTTTACAAATGTTCACAGCATTTCAAAAAAATATTTACCCTAACATATAAGTACCTGGGTGGCAGGACTGGGGCACAGGATTGTGGTGCCATAAGCAAATAATGAAAATTGTGCCCTTCCAACCTTAAAGGGAACCTGTGAGCACCATGAAGTTATTGTGCACACCGGTCAGGCTCGGAGGTGTCCAGGGTAGTACTTTTTGAAAACATACCCAGCTCCCTGTTCCCACATTGTCGCTCATGGAACTTGGGGTGCAGAGAGTGCAGTGCACTCATCTCTCTATGGGGTGCGTGCACACAGGCTGCAGAGTCCATCGAGCTGTCTGCGCACCAACTTCCTGCATGCAACTTTTTTTGCCTGGTGCAGACATCCAGTATTAAACTGATTTGTCAGACACCATGACAATCCCATAGAAAACTATCAGATCAGATTTAGCAACAGCTTTCGTCTGGCTTTTCACTACAACACTAGAGGGAAACAACAACAGACATATAAGAACACTGCCTTCCAATAGGTGGCGCTGCAAAGGGATTGTTCCATCTTGGCATTTGCATATTTCCCAGAGGAGCATGCATGGCCTTATAAGTCTTCTCACACCTTCTAGGTATTCTGTTCTCCCTAAAGTGAAACTGCTCCCCTCCTGATCCACATGATAGGCTTCTCACTCAGCCAGTCAGCAGCCTACTGTACATTGATGAGGAGCAAAACCCCCGAAACAGCCCGTCTGTAGATGGTTATTTTCTCTTCTTTGGTTCATATTCCATTGTTATAACTCAGACATTGACTCACAGATATGCGACCTACTAATAGGTGGCGCTGTAGAGGCAGTGTTCTATCTTCCCATTTGATTATTTTCCATTCTCCAAAAAGACTTAGTAAAAGTGAATCAATATGTTGCATCTACACCAAAGTAGTGCCAAAATACAACTCGTCTCAAAACAGAATAAGCCCTCATTATGTATATTGATGGAATAAACAGTAATGAATCTTGGAATGCAACAATAAAAAAATGAAAACCGTCACTTGGTCATTAGGGACCAAAATAGGCTGCTTACTAAAGAGTTACGACATTTAGAGTTCATGACATAGGGTAGAAACAAGATAAGAGTTAACCCTTTGCAATCCAATTTTCGATTCAGGGTTTCCTAGGGGGCTTTCTCTTTCTGCCATTATACAGTGGCGCCATCTGCTGGCTAGAGCTAGTACTGCGGTATGTGACATGCTGGAGAGGCCCCCGACAACAGAGCAGCTAGTAATATACAGTAAGAATACCCTGCCGAATGTCTTCCGACATCAGAGCTGCACAGCCTTCAATCAGAATGTCTTTAGACATCAGACAGTGGATTGGAAAGGGTTAAATATAGCATGCTAATTTACAATCTTTAGTCCATCATGTGAAAATAATAACTTACAAAGCCCAATCTACTGCAACAATCAGGGTGATGTCATCCGTAGGTAGTCCGACTGATGTCAGCACAATCACCATGGTTACCAGGCCAGACTGCGGTATGCCTGCAGCCCCGATGCTTGCTGCTGTAGCTGTTATGCTGTAAAAGAAAGCTCTCTGTAAATTATTATTAGTAGTACATAAGCAGAATTCCAACATATTATACACTCTTTGTTCAAAAAAACACTTCCACTTCCAGAAGTTGTCCTTTTCTGCAAACCTTGGCATGCGGTTCCATCTCAGGCAGATCTGTAAATGATGAGAGTTGTGGTGACTAGATGAACTGTCTTGTCACCGGAGGCCCTAAAAGTGGTTCCCCCCTTGCCCTATAAGAGGCTCTCGGAGGCTCCTTGTGTGTAGTGACCTCTTCTTCCGCTTGTGTAGAGCTTGTTGGCCACTAGACGCCTCTTCGGTGCATAGAAGAGATTTCACCCCGTTACCAGAGTCTGAGAGCATTATTGGGATGTCAGAAGCAGGATGGTTGTATCATTGAAGTGTCCCCCACCGAGCCGTTCTGACCAGACTGTTAGGAGGTGTTGGGACCAGTGGATGAGGACACACAAGGTGACAGGGCTCAGGACGCCCTACAGACCACCAGTAGAGAGGAACATCTGACCAGACTGTTAGGAGGTGTTAAGACCAATGGATGTGTGAGGGCACACAAGGTGACCAGGCTGAAGACGCCCTCTACAGACCACCAGTAGAGAGGAGTGTCTGACCAGACTGTTAGGAGGTGTTAGGACTAGTGGATGAGGACACACAAGGTGACAGGGCTCAGGACGCCCTACAGACCACCAGTAGAGAGGAACATCTGACCAGACTGTTAGGAGGTGTTAAGAACAATGGATGTGTGAGGGCACACAAGGTGACCAGGCTCAAGATGCCCCCTACAGACCACCAGTAGAGAGGAGTGTCTGACCAGACTGTTAAGGGGTGTTGGGACCAGTGGATTGGGGCACACAAGGTGACTGGGCTGAGGATGCCCCCGACACACCACCAGTAGAGAGGAGCGTCTGACCAGACTGTTAGGGGGTGTTGGGGCCAGTGGATGAGGATACACAAGGTGACAGGGCTCAGGACGCCCTACAGACCACCAGTAGAGAGGAGTGTCTGACCAGACTGTTAAGGGGTGTTGGGACCAGTGGATGAGGACACACAAGGTGACAGGGCTCAGGACGCCCTACAGACCACCAGTAGAGAGGAGTGTCTGACCAGACTGTTAAGGGGTGTTGGGACCAGTGGATGAGGACACACAAGGTGACAGGGCTCAGGACGCCCTACAGACCACCAGTAGAGAGGAACGTCTGACCAGACTGTTAGGAGGTGTTAAGACCAATGGATGTGTGAGGGCACACAAGGTGACCAGGCTCAAGACGCCCCTACAGACCACCAGTAGAGAGGAGTGTCTGACCTGACTGTTAGGAGGTGTTGGGGCAAGTGGATGAGGATACACAAGGTGACAGGGCTCAGGACGCCCTACAGACCACCAGTAGAGAGGAGTGTCTGACCAGACTGTTAAGGGGTGTTGGGACCAGTGGATTGGGGCACACAAGGTGCCCGGGCTCAGGACGCCCCGACAGACCACCAGTAGAGAGGAGCATTTGTTGGACACAGAACTGTCAGTGCTTGCGTGAGCCAGAAGTGCAGGGAGCCGCCAAGCTGGATCCGTCTGGTAGGGAGAAGAGGAGCGAGTCCAAGAGCGGCAGGCGGCCAGTGAGAGCGCACACCGGTAAGAGAGAGGAGCAGTTCCCGACACTGAACCTGTGCCCGGGATGTGATGTCATCGACAGCCCGAACAGGCAGAAGAGGAGCTGCAAGGAAGAAAATTGCTGCTGATAAGTATATTCTTAAATGAGAAAGGGTGAACAATTGATGGGCAAGTGAGTCAGTGTAAATAAGAGTGAAGGAGCAATGCGTGTGAACCAACGGTGGGCACGAGAATCAGTAGGACTGACAGCGAGCAGTCAGGAGGAGAATGTGCAATAGAAGAAAAAAACAAAGCATGGACGGAGGACCGTGAGGAAGCACAAACGGGCGGAGGCACATAGGGAGTGTGAACTGGTTGATTTCCGTTTCTTTTTTAAGTCAAATTGTAGATCCCCACTAGAATGGGCTCCATGCTTGACAATGCCGTCCAATGTGCAGCTTGTGCCATGTATGCAGTCCTTGACCAGCCATTCGAGGGTGCCTACTGCTGTATGAGATGTGAGCGTGTCATGCATTTGGAAGCCCAGATCCCAGATCTAAATGAGCTACTTGCAATACTGAGACACATTGATAATATGGAAAAAGGTTTGCTGCTCACTGAGCACTCGCTGGGGTAGATGTGGGGATAGATGGTAGTTCGGGAGAGCAGGATGAGCAGGCAGCAGTCCTGAACTGGCACACCCCAACAAGTTTGCAAGTTGGCAGATGAGAGAGATGCCATTACAGCACGGCTGCAGCACGACATGCCCTCTGACCGCCATGGAGATGACTGCTCCAGTGAGAAGGGGACGTGGAGCGCAGGGCAGGCTAAACAGGTCCTAGTAGTGGGGGACTCACTTATTAGGGGGACATACTGTACAGGGCAATCTGCCACAAAGACCGTGATCATCGAACAGTGTGTTGTCTTCCTGGCGCTGCAGTTCGACACATCGGACAATAACGGAAACATGGCTTGATGAAAAATGTGATTGGGCGGTGAACTTACAGGGTTACAATCTCTTCAGAGGAGACCATGGGAACCATAAAATGGGGTTGGGATATGTTAAATCCTACCTAATGCCGAGGTTAAGAGAACATATAGTTGTAGGGGATGAACACGTGTAATGTCTATGGGTAGAAGACATATGTAATTATCCAGATATAATATGGAAAGCTGAAACCCGCGGATCTCACAAGGGCGAACAATTAAAGATAACTACCTTACCCAACTTGTGCGGGAGCCAACTAGAAAAAGGGCCATTCTAGACTTATTATTAACCAACAGACCAGACAGAATCACTGGGATTCAGGTTGAGGGACACTTGGGAAACAGTGACCACAATGTACTAAAATACTTCCAGTTGTCATTTAATAGGAAGCCTTATTAAAGGGGTTTTGTCATTAAAAAAAAAAATTATCTAAACTTACCTATTCCTTCCCTGTCTGTCTCCTTATCACATCTTCTCCTGGTTGAGCTTCTCCAGTGCCCCAGGTCAGCCCACTGCAGGCTGGGCCCAGCTTGTTATGAGGGCTGCTTATCTCAAATTCCTTCTGGCTGGGTCAGTGGAGGTCACATCCCTGTGCAGTAGCTTCACTGCCTAGGAAGGAATTGTAATCTATTTCAGAGATAGCTCTCTTGAACAATCTCTGAAGAAGATAGACAGTCCCCCTGCTGGCCTGTGAGCTGTGACTTAATGTTCATTGGTTGGCAGGCAGAAGAAGGCAGAAGACTGCCAACCAGATATACGGAACCTCACAGGAAGGAGAAGAATCAGGCAGCTGGAGGTGAAGTGACCCCCCGGACTGCAGGAGACAGGAGAAGATAGGAGACTGATGGGGGAGGAATAGAAAAGTATAGAATGTTTCTTTTTTAGTGACAGAACCCCTTTAAGGAGCGATAAAAAAACTTTCCGGCGTGCCGAGCACATCCGCTGGGCCGAAGAAAGAAGATCCGGCCGCGAAGAAGGGGAGACACGCATCGCCCGGAGCAGGTGAGTTTATTCTTATTTTTATCATGCCGCGGGGCAGGAGGGAACCGTTACGGATTCTACATATAGAATCCACGACGGGCCTGATTTTCCCCGTGGACATGAGGCCTAACTTGCGGTTTTGCTGTATTTCCACTGCAGAATTTCCACAGTGTTTCTGCAACATGTAAACACACCCTTAATCTTTTTCAGTGTACCAAAATTAATTTGAGCTGTTTTTTTTTTTTTTTAAATCCTCAAAACAGAGAATTCATTGCAGGAGTTAGGCCCCATGTCCACTAGCTAAATGGAACTGCAGATTCCACAGCGGATTTTGCCCATAGGGAATCATTGGCCATCCGCGGTCCATTAAATTGATTTTTACACCCGCGAATGGCATTTTAAAAGAATTGCGTTTTTCACACGCGGGAGAAAAAACGCGGCATGCTCCATTCTGCCGCGGATTCAGCGCGGATCGGCAACATTGCTATCACATTGATAGTAATGTGTGCGGATATCTGCATGCAAAAAATACTATTAAAGCAAATCCGCGCGGAATCCGCTGCGGAAATCCGAGGCAGATTCTGCGCGGATTGTATTTTTCAAGAGGACATGAGGCCTGAGGCCTCATGTTTACTTGCACGCATGGATACCGCTGCTGAAGTGATATGCCTGTGTGCCAGAGGACATGAAAAGGAAAAAAAATATTTCTTACCCCTCCGGGTCCAGCACGGGTCTCTTCTGCGCTGGCCGGATCTTCTTTGTTAAGCACGGCGGATGCTTCCGGGAGCGCCGGCTGGCGCATGCACAGTACTATCTTTTTTATTTTAAATCTCTTGCTCTCCCACGTATCCGCGGCACAACACAAAAACAGCTGCGGCTGTGCCGCGGATACAGACGGCTTCCATTGGCTTCAATGGAAGCAGCGGGAGCCGTCCTCATGGGAGACCCGCAGGAAAGTTGAGCATGCTGCGATTTCTTCCCATGTGTGCGACCCAAACGCCGGGATGAAAATCACATCCACATGCTTTTAGCTGCCCTACGGATGCTAATACATCCCTATGGGCAGTAAAACGCACGGATCTCCCATGCGGGGCCATGTGTGGATTTTATAAATAAAGTCTGCATGTGGACATTGGGCCTTAAGGCCATTTAGACACAACGATTATCGCTCAAAATTAGCTCAAAAGCCGTCTTTTGGGTGATAATCGTTGTGTAGCTGCACTGACATCCCGCAGTTTTCGTTATGCCGTCGCTCATCGTTGTCTGTCAGCGTGCTGACAATCAGCGATCAGTTATCAGGGATTCCCAGCGGGATAACGCTGATACTATTGTTTCATCCCGCTCCCTGATAACGGGTTGGGTATGATGCACACAGCGGTCCAGCTCTGTTCTCCATACCTGGCACGGAGCGCTCGGGTGTAGAACAGTGGGGCGCTCTGTGCAGAAAACATCTGGATGCAGAAGACAAGCGCAGACACCCCGCGTGCCCTCTGCATCCTCCGCTGGCAGCGCCAGGTGATCACTTATCTTCAATGACACAACGATGATCGCTCAGAAGTCGCTGGTGAGACATCTTTTGAGCGATTATCGTTGTGTCTAAATGGGCCTTTACTACTGCCAAGAGCTACCTAAAGCAAATACAAAGCGGGATATGGTTGATTTCAAGTGTGGATACTTTAGTGTGTGTGACTTCAAATCGGGTGATAAGTCCCTTATTTAGTGCTAATAATTACTTTATGACTTGATTTTTATCTGTAAGATCTGTAGAATGAGCGCCATGGCTGACGGCACCATCCAGGGTACATCTTGTGCCATGTATGTGGCCGTTGACCAGCCGGCTGCATACTGCTGTACAAGGTGTGAGCGTGTTGTACGTTGGGAAGCCCAGACTCTGGATCGGAATGAGCAGCTTGTAACTTGGAAAGGAGTTTTGTTCGGACTCGACCAGGAGCTTCTGTACGGCAGGCGGCGGCTCTTCCTCTGCTCAACCTTGCTCTTGTTCCCTGCTCCTGTGTTCCTGATTGGCTCCATCCTGTTCCTTGATTAGACACATTAGTTAAGCCTGTTACCTCCTTCCTTGTGAGATTACTATGCCCTCAGCCTGTAGTCACCTACCTCTCTGGAACAGCAATAGTAGTTGGAGAAGCAGTGTACTGACCTCTGGCTTCCCCTGAACACGCTACCTGCCAGCACTGGTTGCAATAAGTGGCTTGAAACAGAACGGACCGTTCCAAGTTGTTATGCTCGCTGAGCAGACACTCACTGGGGCAGATATGGGGGAGAATGGTAGTATGGAGGTATAGGATGATCAGGCAGCGAGCTGGGTGACAGAAAGAGGGGAAGAGATCCAGGGAGGCTAGTCCTGAACTGGCACACCCCAGAAAGTTTGCAGATAAGGCGAGTGACATTACAGGGTTGGCACCGCTGTAGCATGAAATGGCCTTTGACCACCAGAAGGATGTCTACTTGAGTTAGAAGGAAAAGAGGAGTGCAGGGCAGGCTAGAAAGGTCCTGCTAGTGGGGGAATTAATTATTAGGAGGGAAGACAGGGCAATCTACCACAAAGATCAGGATCATCGAATGGCGTGTTGTTTTCCAGGTGTTCAAACTCGACATATGACTGGTCAGGTTGACAGATTACCGGGAGGGGCTGGTGAGGATCCAGCGGTCATGGTGCACATTGGAACCAATGACAAAGTTAGAGGTAGGTGGAAAGTCCTTAAAAATTATTTTTGGGAACTAGGATGTAAGCCTTATGCTCAGGACCTCCAAAGTAGTATTTTCTGAAATACTACCTGTACCACGTGCCACGCAAGAAAGGCAGCGGGAGATTAGGGAGGTGAACCAAGTGGCTCCAGAGTTGGTGCAGGAAGGAGGGGTTTGGGTTCCTGGAGAACTGGGCTGACTTTGTTGTCGGTTACAGGTTCTATCATAGGGATGGGCTGC
This sequence comes from Eleutherodactylus coqui, assembly GCF_035609145.1. NCBI lineage: Eukaryota > Metazoa > Chordata > Amphibia > Anura > Eleutherodactylidae > Eleutherodactylus > Eleutherodactylus coqui. The sequence goes on from NC_089843.1 coordinate 223,609,977, forward strand.
ATCTCAATGGGGAGGGGGCAGCTGTGCTGGGGAGAGGATGGCTAGAAGGCTGGAGGAGTGTTTAAAAAGCTATAAGGAAAAAAATAAATTATGTAAAAAGCAAATAAAAGCAACAAAAATGGATTTAGGGACAAATACAGTAAAACTAACCTGGAGTTGTTCTTCAATTACTGTATAGAAATAGTAAATAGATGAAAACGGAAAGTATTGGCCCTCTAAAAAAATGATGAGGGAAAAATTGTAGAGGGTGATGAGGAGAAAGCAAACCTGGTAAAAACTTTTTTTTTCCGTTAGTCTATTCACTCAGGAAAATGAAAGGTCAGGTGAGATGGAGAAGAGCGAAAAAGTAAATTTTTCCATTACATGTTTCCAGTCTCACCCAGAAAAAAGTGTGGAGCCACCCTAAAAAGATAAATAGAAAAATAAACAAGTTGCTGCGTCCCGATGGCATACACTCCCGTGTTCTAAGGGAATTAGGTAATGTGATACACAGACCATTGTGTTACGGATTACGGATTGGGGATCCAGTGAACGAACCAACCAATCCTAGACAGTCCTGGAGTGGTTGGCAGCTGACTCTCCGGATAGCGGGACTGTTGCCAGGAAAAGAGAGACTGACCCTTGGCTGCAGAGGGAATGGCAGACCCGTACCGATAAGCAAGGCAATCGCCCTGATAAGAGCGGCCCTGCGCTGGAACTGACTATCCCTGATGGGGTAGCAAACATAGGAACTGACTGCAGACAGAGGAGCACACAGATGCAGGACAGAGCAAGGGCAAACCATAAACAGGAATGGGAACTAACAGAAAAGAATGCAGAGCTCAGACAGGATAAACAGAATCTGGACACAAACTCATGAAAATGGACAGAAGTCAGACTGCATACATAGAACTAAGAGAGCGGGGCAGAACTGAGCAACATAGACAGACCTCAAACACAGGAATATAGGACAGAACTCAGAGAGCAGGGACAGAACTGACACAGAATTAGGTGGCCTAACAAAGCTGAGTGTAAGAACCTAACACACAACAACTCTGAGGCCAAGGGGGAGTGCAACAGCTCAGCTTCATTAGCAGAGTAACGCCTATTTAACCCACAGGTGAGATGAGAGCCAGAGAGCTGTTTAACCCTCTCAGTGCTGGACGAAAGCAGATGCTTGCACCTGCCCGGATCTGCATGAGAACGCCTAAAACGAGTAGTGTCCATACACATTGTTTCCTATATTTAAGGACTCTATAGTGACGGGGACTATTGCACTGGATTGGTGCATAACCAATGTGATGCCAATATTCAAAAAGGTGTCAAAAAGTGAACCTGGAAACTACTTCTATTGTGGGTTATGAGTTTGAGGGGTTTCTAAGAGATGCTATATTGGAAGACCTCAAGGAAAATAGCTGTCTAAGGGCTCCTGCACACTGGCGAGGGCGTGATTCACGGCCCGATATCGCCCTCATAATCCTTCTGAAAACCCCTGGATGCGAGGTGTTTTCACATGGAATCACCTGAGAACATGGTAATGGAAGAGTCGATAAGAATATAAGAGGTTCTGGATGCGTTTATGGAGTGTTCCAATATTCCATTTTATATCACTGATTACTCGGAAGGGTCGGTGACCCAGGGATTATTCTGATGGCCAGATTGGAGTCAGGAAGGAACTGGTTTCCCCTCATTGGGTTGTTTTTTGCCTTTCTCTGGATCAACAATGGGGGATAATAGGCTGAACAGTTTCACACACTATGTTACAATGTTACTAATTTTTTGTTGCTTATTCGGTCCACATGTGGCCAAATCCACGGGAAAAAATCTGACATTGATTCTGCTCATGCGAATGTAACCCAAGTCTATGTTTAGGTTTCTTCTGCAAATTTTGGTGCAGATCCACGTGAAAGTCCTCACAAAAATCCACATCAAATTCTGCCGCAGGTCAATTGATGCTGCAGTGTGTGGATAAGATTTCCTGAAGTCCAATCTACTCTCACAATACCTGGAAATGCTGTGAATTCTCTGCAGCCAATTCTGCTGCAGCATTTTTATTATGTGGTTGCATGCCTTAAGGCGTAATTGTACGCATTCTACACCGCAGGTCATGGTACATTCAGCACCACAACCACATGGTTCCCTGTAGACTGTGACAGAGAATGAAAATGCCTTAAATCGGCCTGCAATTCCAAACCAAAATCAGCAGTCAGTCTTGTGGGAGTTTGATGCACAATTTCACATCAGCAAATTCTGCTGCATCCCGGTGGAAATATTCCGCCTCTGTGAAAGAGCCCTAAAGCCTCATTTAACTGAAGCTTCCCATCCACATTGGCTTTATTTCCGATGGGGATTTCACACGGCAATCTACGGCAGACCTCGGAGTTCTGCTGTGATTTTCCATCGAATCCACACATGGGTTTAGCCCTACACAGCTGGGCAAATCCACGTTCATCCGCCAGACTCAGAAACCAGGAAATGATTGGAAAGGTCAATTCTGTTTTTCTGCACAACAGTTTTCAAAATTTACGTAGAAAAATGTAAGTATTCTATGAAGTGCTAATGAAATCCTCCCCATAGCTTACACAGGGCGGATGTTAGTAGCATTTAGTAAAGTGCTACAATAGCATGGGTTTTGCTTTGGAGTCCAAGGCCAAATCTATGGTGAAATGATGTGTGAATGAGGACTAAGGCTTAGAGATGAGCGAGCATACGCGGTAAGGCAAACTACTCCAGCGAGTAGTGCCTTATTTGAGTACCTGCCCGCTCGTCTCTAAAGATTCGGCTCCCGGCGCGGGTGACAGGTGAGTTGCGGCGGTGAGCATGGGGGAGAGAGAGAGATCTCCCCTCCGTTCCTCCCCCGCCGCTCCCCGCCCACTGCCAACCCCCGAATCTTTAGAGATGAGCGGGCAGGTACTCGAATAAGGGACTACGCCCTCGAGTAGTTTGCCTTTGGAGTATGCTCGCTCACCTCTACTAAGGCTCCAATATTCTTCTACATTACGTTTACATACAACATTCAAAATCCAACTCAAAAATGCAACAAAGTCTGAATGTTGCTTGTTTGATGACAGCGCCTACCTTATCGTTATGATTTGTCCCAAATCAAGATCATACTCATTCACTTGGGCAATAAATATGGCAGCCACAGCTTCGTACAGCGCAGTTCCGTCCATATTGATAGTAGCGCCAACTGGAAGAACAAATCTGGCCACACGCTGGTCGACTTTATTATTTTCTAACAGGCATTTCAGGGTTATTGGTAGAGTTGCAGAACTGTAAGGAAATACATAAAGAAGGTCAAAGACACAATAAGGCGAGCCAAAATAGCTTAGTCATTGGTTGTTGGGCCGACAGTGAGTGAGTGAGTGAGTGAGTGAGTGAGTGAGGAAGGTATTAAGGCAGACGTTTGGGCTGGTGATCCTGGGAGCAGATGTATTACACAGGACGGGTATCTTGCATGGGGTGCTAAAGATGTTCCACATGAGGAATTCTACTATTGTGCAGACAGTAATGGAGCCAAGAAGAATCATGTAAACCCGGCCCCGCTTGCCCTGCAGATGCTACACATAATGGTCACTACTAGCCTTCCACACAAATGAGTTGCTGCTCGTTGCATAGCATCCTTTTATATTCACTGCACTTTAGGACATCTTGTGTAATATAATGATCGGTGTGATAATTAGTGCAATTCACTTTCCACATTATTTACATAAAATTACATTGTTGTACAAATAAAATCCCTATAAACTGCTGGTCACTAGGGGGCGCCTTCCCCCTTACTTGCTGTCCACTTCCTGTTATTAAGCAATGTTATTTCTGTTACTAGAGATGGTACAAAGGCAGAACAGGAATTATAGGAGGGGATGAGTCATACTTCTCATTGAAGTCTATGGAGCAGAGGGGAGAGGAAAGAGGGAGAGACACGCACACAGATCCGCTGGTAAAGTTTATGGTGCGTTTACAGTTACTTATTTACATCTCCACTGTGCAGTACTTCTGTACAATGTCGTCATGATGTTATGTCTTTATGAGTGGGTTGTAGTCAAGTCAGGAGGAGTGAGAATCAGCAATGCACCCTCCAGAGGAAAAAAAAAATGCAGGATCATGTCTTTCGGTATTGTGCAAAAGTTTTAGGCAGGTGTAAAAAAATAAGAAAGAATGCTTTCAGAAATAGAAGTGTTAATAGTTTATAAAAGAGAAATCTTTTATCAAATCAATATCTGGTGTGACACTTTGCCTTCAAAACAGCATCAATTTTTCTAGCTACACTTGCACACAGTTTTTGATTGAACTTGGGAAGAAGGCCATTCCAAGCATCTTGGAAAACTAGTCACAGCTATTCTGTGCATGAACACTTGCTCAAATCCTTCTGTCTCTTCATGTCTCTTCTCTCTGCTGTGTGGGGCAATATCATTACTTCCAGGACTCTTTGTTCTTGATGCTGAACATAGTTCCTAATGACATTGGCTGGATATTGGGGTTTTTGTCCTGCTGCAGCAAAAATTTGGAGCCAATCAGATGCCTCCCTGATGTTATTACATGACGGAGAACTATCTGCCTGGATTTTTCAGTATTGAGGACAACAATAATCCTGGCCAAATCCAAAACTCCATTTGCTGAAATGCAGCCCCAAACTTGCAAGGAACCTCCACCATGCTTCACTGCTGCCTGCAGACACTCATTATTGTGCCGCTCCCCCCATGCTTCACTGCTGCCTGCAGACACTCATTATTGTGCCACAAGGACTTTAGCTGTCACTCGCGGGTTCACAATTCGTACAGCAGAATAGACTATATTTTTGTCTTGCACAAATTACTAGATGGTTCCCCCAAATGTTCCATGGGGAACTTTATTTGGTCCAACCATGCCCCAGTCCTGGGGGAGCTCAACCCTACGAGACAGGATTATAGAGGTTACAATTGGAAACTAAACAACAATCTACTTAAAGACCCCGCTTGTAAGGCCGACATAGATAAAACAATAGAGACCTTCCTGGAGGCGCATTTATCCGGCACGACTCCGGCACCAATGAAGTGGGAGGCACTGAAATGTACCTTGAGAGGGGTGTTTATGTCCCACAGTGTGAGACTTAAGAGGGAAAGATCACATAAACTCAAACAGCTGTTTCAGGATTTAGAGTCACGCGAGACGGCTAACAAGGGTCAGAGGTCGGAGGCACTACTAATAGAAATAATTAATATTAGGCACGAGATATTAGCCATACTCGACCAGAATACCCCACACATTAGGGACAGATTTCGGGCAGGATGTTACGAGTATGGTAACAAAAGTGGAAGGTGGTTGGCGAGGGCTCTGCGTCCCAGTGCTCCTCAGACGAATATTCAGTCCATTCTTGACCCATTGGGAACGGAGGATCTGAAATTAGGGAAAAGCCCTGGCCCGGTTTACACCAAGATTCTGCAAAATATACAGAGCCCAACTGTCAGAAATTATGCTGACAGCGTTTAACGCTGTCTCTCGGGGGTGCCCATGTCCTCCCCAGGCTCTGCAGGCCAATATTGCAGTGATCCTGAAGCCCAGGAAGGACCCTCTTTCCTGAAAAAGCTACAAACCCATCTCCCTCATAAATAGTGATCTTAAAATATTCTCAAAAATCCTGGCAAATAGATTAAATCCTCACATTCCGTCCCTTATCCACGTAGACCAAGTTGGATTTGTACCTGGCAGAGAAGCCAGAGACAATACGATCAAAACAATATCTCTGATCAACAAAGCCCGGAGCTCCCGTATTCCCGTGTCTCCTCACGGTAGACGCCGAGAAGGCATTTGACAGGGTTAAAGGGGTTGTCCCGTGACAGCAAGTGGGGTTATACACTTCTGTATGGCCATATTAATGCACTTTGTAATATACATCGTGCATTAAATATTGGCCATACAGAAGTTATACAATTACCCCCTCCGGTGCTGGCGTCCCCGTCTCCATGGCGACGACTAAACTTCTGCTCTGGTCGCACGAACAGTCGCGCTTGCGCACTGAAGATTCCTCTTCTGGATGGTCCGGGCTCACGAGCTGCGTCCTGGCTCCTCCCCCTTCTCAGCGTCATTGCGTAGCTCCGCCCCCATCACGTGGTGCCGATCAGCCAATGAGGTGGCTGTAATTGGCAGTGGAGCTCAGACTGGAGAAGAACATCCACGGTGCACCATGGGAGAAGACCAGCGGTGCACCTTGGGAAATGACGGCGGCCATCTTGGAAGAAGATTTTTATAACTTCATGAAACAGCTTCATGGTGAGTAGAAACGATCTAAAAAAATGATTTACATGGGTAGTTTGTGATGCTTGCTTAACATGGGGGACTGGGGTGTGAAAATTTTTTCGTTTTGGCCGCGGGACAACCCCTTTAAGTGGAATTTCCTGGAGCAGGTGTTGAGGGAGGTGGGTCTAGGCCCGAGGGTCCTTTCCTGGATAATGTTCCTATACAGCTTGCTCTCAGCGCGCATCAGAGTCAACGGCCTCCTGTCTGCACCCTTTCAGATACGGAATGGCACCAGACAAGGCTGCCCCCTCTCTCCTCTCTTATACATACTGGCGATGGAACCGTTGGCGGCAGCCTTGTGGGGAAACCCTGCGATACATGGGATGTCAGGGAATAGCATGAAACATAAAATCTCTATTTTTGCGGACGACCTACTGTTGTATGTCATGAACCCTGATACGTTGCTACCCGAGATTATAACAGAGCTCACTAAATATGGAAGCCTTAGCAATTTTAAAATAAACCCTCAAGAATCTGAAATTCTAAACATATCTCTACCGTCATCTGAGGCCACTTTATTAGGCGAGACCCTCGCCTTTACCTGGAGGGTAGACTCACTAAAGTACTTAGGTATACACATCCCGGCCAATCCATCAGACATCTTCGACCTAAATTACAGACCTCTGCTGTCTATATTTGAATCAGAACTGGACGGCTGGTCAAAGCTACTCCTTTCATGGTTTGGCAGGATCAACGCTCTTAAGATGAACATCTTACCAAGAATCCTATACGTCTTCCAGACAGTGCCCTATAACATCCCTAAGAACTTCTTTACCATGCTACAGAGGGCCTTGGTAAGATTTGTATGGAGAGGCCTCACGCCTAGAATAAGTCACAAGACTTTATCTTGACCTAGGTCGGTGAGGGGAGCAGGCTTGCCGGACCTCGATCAATACCACAAGGCAGCAATAAGGAAATGCATCCTAGATATAATCCACTTTTCAGACAAAAAAAGCATGGGTGACCTTAGAAATTGAACAGAATAGCCTAAACTTGGAAGGAGCCTGCTGGGTCCCGGGAAGGGTAGATTGGAGAGGGCAGGGGGCATCCGCCCTCACCTTGAATTTATTGGGGGTGTGGAGGTGTGTAACTAGGAGCAGAAAGGTGACAAGCGTACCTGGCCCTTTAACACCACTCACTGGAAATCCCAAAATTCCTGCCACACTGTTAGTATCGAAACTTTCTATCCTCCCGGACAGTTCCAGGCCTCAAGCTCGAGAGGTCTGGGGAGCAGGGGGCATGCGCCCAATGAGCGACCTCGCTGGGGGCCACAGACTGAAACCGGGCACCTGGATGCAATACTTCTAGGTGAGGGACTATCTGGGTTCGTTTGGGGACCCTGGGTCGCTTGGTTCAGACCTCACCCCCTTTGAGGAGCTGTGCGTTGCATCTGTTGCCCCGCCTCACGTGATATCTCTGCTGTAGGGATTGTTGCTCGACGAGAGGACGAGGGAGGCCCGCTTGCTATGGGAGGCGAGATGGGAGGAAATGTTTGGTAGGCAGCTCTCCGGGGAGCTCTGAAGCAAGTCCTATTTGTTAGCCCACAAGATGTCCATATCAATCAAGGCACAAGAATTAAACTACAAAATTGTCACACAATAGTACAGAACCCCCGGACAGACTTCATAGAATCTTCCCCGAGGTCACAGATGAATGTTGGAGATGCTGCTCGGAGGTAGGAACTATGTTACACATCTGGTGGTCTTGCCTGTTAATTGCCCCTCTTTGGGGGGACATCGCTAGGGTTCACGGTAGAGTGAGTATGACCCCTATTGTTTTGACTCCTGAGATTGCCCTCCTCTCCATGTTGCCTATATCTCGTGTCAAGAAGGGACTCCTAAGCCACTTTATCATGGCTATGTGCCACGTCTTTTCACAACATTGGAGACAGAGGGGAGCGATCCCGAGGACGACTTGGGTAGAAGCTGTAGATTACATTAAATATATGGAGGACCTTCGGAGCTCTGAGACTGAACCCAATCGGTCGTCAGTCGATAAAAGCGACATCTGGGCGGCCTGGGTGGATCTTAAAAATTCCTTCTCCTTTTTCCAAGTGGCTTGTTGATGGATCTTTATAGATGAAGACGGGGACCTCACATAGGAGCTGAGCTCGCTGCTCATTCCCCCGCTACACTCCATCTCACCTAATATTTACCTCGTTTAGAGACAGGTGATGGCGGATTTTCCCCTTTCCTTTCCTGTCTTTTTTCCCTCTTTATACTCTGTCTATTGTCGTTTATGTTACCCTCTGTCTTTAATTGTTATACATAAAACGGTTTGTATTGCACTTTATTTATTTTGGTGGGGGTGGTCGGAAATTACTCAATACAATGTTTGCTGGGGTGCAGGCGGAGTGGGAACCCCCCTCACCAGGCCCTAAAAATGCTGCCGACAGGTGGTCAACAATCAGAGAAGAAATGGGACCGTGAGGTCTGCGATGCGATGCGGGCTTCATGTTCCTAGGGCTTGCCCTTCAGCCCTGCATCCCGAACAGTCCGACACTAAATGTGGCTCGATTTCTGTAGCTACGATCTCCTAATTTCTGGAGGGGGTCCTCGCCCGCGGCCCCAGCACCCCAAGTAATGCAAGCTCCGTAGCCCCACATTTGCCATTGTATTCAATATCGTTCTGCAGACTGGAAAATCAATAAACATATTTTGAAAGAAAGTGTATTGTGCAGTAATAGTAAAAGACTGAAAACCATAGGATTTGGTATGGAGCCGCAGAAGTAGCATACAGCGTCATCTATACTGCAAGGTCAGCACAGGGAAAAGAAGGGAAGGAGAAGGACTGTTTGTTTTCCAGTCCCTAAAAAATAATTACCATTTTTTCAATAGATTATTATACCCCCATAAGTCATTCAACAACTTGCCCCAGGATTCTGCCAGAAATTATGCTGGTTCACAAATATATGACTTTGTGACTTTTCTGCACCTGGATTAACAGTGTTCTGAAAATGAATGGGGTTCAACAAAAAGGTGGTGAGCTCCCATTGGCTGAGCTCCCATTGGCTGAGCTCCCATTGGCTGAGCTCCCATTGGCTGAGGGATTTACAGAAGCTCATAGCCGCAGTAGATTTCATGTCAAAAGAAAAATAAGCAAAGTTATGGCTCTTAGTAAGGGGGAATAAAAGTAAAAGTAAATCCCAGCAGTATAAATGGGGATTGGCTGCAGCTGGAGGAGGTGGTGGTGCAGCAGGATTACCATTGGTGGATGCATTCTCTTCTCATTCTCTCCGGCGGGGGATGGGATTATGGAAGCCCCTGTACCGTTAATCCCAGTCACTTAATAAACATCATTTACACATTATTTCCCCATTATAAAATCTATGCCATGTTCGGAGATTTACCTTGAGGAAGTGGCGAGAGCGATCAGAAGAGCCTGGAGGATTCCTTGTATAAATGAAAATGGGTTCTTCTTGGTAATGATGAAGTATAACAGCGGCAGAAGAATCACTCCGTGTATCGCCAGCCCCGTCATCACTGTGATGGCATAGAGGCCCAGCTTCCTCCCAATCACAGATGGCTCTTCCATTTCCAAAATTTTCCCAGCAATCAGGAAAACGATTCCAAATGGAAAGTACCTTAAAAAAAGGTGAATACACTTACGTTGCTTCACACGCTCTTACCCGCCCCTTATACCCCACCTGGGGGGGGGGGGTCTCACCCCTCTTGCTTCCCCAAACATTTAATCCACAGTTAGAGAAGCACTCCTCTGCGTGATGGAACCAGCCCCCAGTATATGTGTGCATATATATAAAAATATAATCAGCTAGTCTTACCTTGTTTAGTTATCCCTTTCTATCTGGAAAATTCCCTTGGGTCATGTGATTTCATTGTGAGCCCCCTCCCTGGAAATTTCTAATCTTTCTGTTCTCTGAATGGGTCACTACTGGAACTCCCTGTGGCTGTCCTGTACCACACAGGGTTCCAACCTGGTTCCAATTTACAAAAAGGGGAGCAAAAGTGAGCCTGGTAACTACAGGCCAGTAAGTCTCACTTCAATAACGGGAAAACTTTTCGAGGGGATTCTGAGAGACGCCATCGATGAGTACCTCAAGGAGAACAATGGAATAACTCCTCACCAGCATGGATTCATGAAGGGTCTGTCATGTCAGACAAATCTGATCAGTTTCTACGATGAAGTAAGCTCTAGGCCGGTACCGGGGAGAGTCTATTGCTCTCGTATATCTGGACTTCTCTAAAGCGTTTGACACCGTGCCACATAATAGGCTAATATATAAAATGAGAAGCTCGGATTGGGTGAAAACGTGTGTAATTGGGTAAAAAATTGGCTCAATGATAGAAAGCAGAGGGTGGTAATAAATGGCTCATACTCTGATTGGACCACCATCGCTAGCGGGGGCCACAGGGTTCAGTATTGGGCCCCATTCTGCTCAATATATTTACCAACCACCTGATAAAGGGGCTGCACAGTAAAATATCAATATTTGCAGATGACACAAAATTATACAAGATAATCAATGCAACGGAGGACAATGTGCGGCTACAAACAGACCGAGATAAGCTGGGGGATCGGGGAGAAAAATGGCAGATGAAGTTCAATGTTGAAAAATGTAAGACTATGCACATGGGCAGGAGAAACGGATGTCACCAATATTCAATTAATGGGGTACCACTAGGGAAAAGTGATATGGAAAAGGACCTGGGGGTACTAGTGGATAGTAGACTAAACTGGAGTAACCAGTTATTTATAAGCATTGAGCCTTACCCAGAAAACACAGAGCTAGACAGCTGTAAACTGCCGGGCGTACTACTTCTATACTCAATGATGCAAAAACCAACTACCTAGGATCTTAACTTCTCTATTTTTTTTCAGGTCCAAAGTGAACATGGCGGCATCTCCAAACACGTTCAGTGTGGAAGAGCTGAGGACCATAATCACATTCCTATTTCTCCAAGGGAAAGGGGCAAAGAAAATCCGTGATGAAGGTCCCAAGCTTTGGGTGACGGTGGCTCTACATGTGTAATAGTTAAACGTTGGGTTGTAAATCTTAAAACAAGCCCTTTTGGTGTTGGAAGCGATAAACCCAGTGGAAGGCCTGTCTCATTCTCATTGCCTGCAAATGTGAGAGCCACCCATGACATGATCATGGAGGACCACCGAGTATCAGCCAGAAGTATGACTACACATCTGAGGATATCACAGGAGAGAGTTGGTGCCGTTATCCACAACGACTTGGGAATGAGAAAGCTTACAGCCGAGTGGATCCAGAAGATGAGACATGGGGAGACATCGGTGGCTGCTGTGGAGCATTTTGCAAGAAAGGAGTCAGACTTCCTGGACAAACTGGTAACTGGTGATGATGGATCTACTGATCCAGAGACAAAGGAACAGTGTACGGGCTGGAGGCACAGTGGTTCCCCAAGGCCAAAGACGTCTGTGTGCAAAGGTCAGCGCAGAAGCACATGACAACCATTTTTTGGGATAGGAAGGGAGTTCTGCTTGCAGACGACCTCCCAAAGGGTTCAGCCATCAATGAAACATATTACTGTTCGTTACTGACAAAGCTGAGGCAAAATATTAAGGAAAAACATTGAGGAAAGCTCTCCAAAAGCGGTCATGTTGCATGATAATGCCCCGTCACACACTGCAAAGACCAGTATTGCAAAAATGACCTTCCTAGGCTTTCAATTGAAGCTCCATCCACCCCATTCACCCGGCCTGGCTCCGTCTGACTACCATCTGTTCCCCAATCTCAAATAACGCCTAAAAGGCCAATAGTTTGGGAGGCAACAGATGCTGCAAATGAGTTGTTTGACCAGTGGTTGAAAGAATTCTATTTGCAGGGACTTAGGAAGCTGCAGGAGAGACGTCACAAGTGCATCCTGGGGCAGTTTCAGCTTCCTAGCTCAATGTTTTCTGGGTAAAGCTCAATACTTACCAGCACCCCCTCATACATCAAATATTGGTTATTTCCATCACCTTTGCATATCATTTTTATCTCCAATATGAATTCTTTTTTTCTTACCAAACTGCAACTGCCACAATCTTCATCACGGCTTCATTCAGACTCAGGCAAACGTTGACCAACGGAGTTCCTCTTTCCCCCATTTTACCCAGCAAGAGGCCTGAAACAATGAAATATATTTATGCATGAATATGTATCTAAGAGATGGGAAAAGATCAAGCAATTCAGGAACCACAAGACCAATGACTATCATTGTATCATTCTAGATGGATATGTGTGGAAACTGCAAAATGCCTGCAAACAGGAAAATGGAAACTATAGCCATCCGAAAGGAAGGAATATACTGTGACCTCAGTACAGACAGCAAATGGGAGAAGTTTAACCCCTTCCCGCTGCAGGGCGTAAGTTTACGTCCTGGCAGCCTGGTACTTCCCGCAACAGGACGTAAACTTACGTCCTGGAGATAGTGCGGGATCATATGTGATCCCGCACTATCTCGCAGCGGGAGACGGCTGTCAGTCACAGCCGGCGTCCCGCTGCAACAGCGGGGGGCATCGGAGATGCGCCCCCCGCTGTTAACCCCTTCCCTGCCGCGATCTAAGTAGATTGCGGCAGGGAAAGAGTTCACAGAGGGAGCGGACTCCCTCTGTGTCTCCGGCCGGAACTCGCGATGTCACTGTATTGCCTATGCCTGAGATCGCTGTATAAGCGATAAGGCATGGCAGAGCAGTAGCTCTGCCATGCCTTATGACAGCGATCATCAGGGCAGTGGTTAAAGTCCCTCAGAGGGACACAGTGTAAAAAAAACAAAGATTAAAAAAATGAATTAAAAAAAATGTAAAAAAAAAGAGTAAAAAAACATTTTTTTATGCTTTTTCTCAGATTAGCATAAAAAAAAGCTAAAAAAAAAATAAAACCCCACATATTTGGTATTGTCGCGTCCGTAACGACGCGTACAATAAGTTGCACATGCTTTTGACTGTGCACGGAAAAAAATGCTAAAAAAACGCTAAAAAACTGAGGCAAAATGCTAATTTTTAGCATTTTACCTAACTAAAAACGCAATAAAAGTGATCAAAAAAGCCGAATGTACCCCAAAATGGTACCAGTAAAAACTACAGCTCGTCTCGCAAAAAATAAGCCCCATAGAGCTCCGTACATCGAAAAATAAAAAAGTTACAGGACTTTGAATGCAGCAATTTAGAATAGAAAAAAGATTTCCAAAAAAAAAGGGGTTTTATTGCAGAAAAGTGGGAAAACCTAAAAAAAATGTAAGAATTTTGGTATCATTGTAACTGTACCGGTCTGCAGAAAAAATGGAATGTCTCATTTATGCTGCATAATTAACGCTGTAAAAAAAAAAATTTGTGGCAGAATTGATGCGTTTTCTCTCCCTGCTATCATTAAAAAAAAAAGTTTTACAATATAGTCAATGTACCCAAAAGTGGCACCAATAAAAACTACAGTTCGCCACGCAAAAAACAAGCCCTTATACGGCCGCATCGACGGAAAAATAAAAAGTTATGACTTTTGATAAACGGAGAAGAAAATCCGTCAAAAATTGTTGCGTCCTTAAGCCCAAAATAGGCCATGTCATGAAGGGGTTAAAAACGCCCTAATCACCTCATGGGAGCAGCTCATACCCTTTAAAAGTAAAAGAACTACAAGTAGAAGGAAACCAATGTGGCTCGATAAGACTGTAAGGGGGGCAATAAGTGAGAAAAAAAGAAAGCGTTTAACCCATTAAGAACTAAACAAGTGTTTCAATTATTAAAACAAAAGGCAGCAAAGAAGCACTAAAAACATACAGGGAAAATAAATGATGTAAAGAAAAGATAAAAATTGCAAAGGAGGAGGCAGAAAGACTGATTGCCAAAGAGAGCAAAAATAACCCCAAGCTAATGTTCAATTCTATAAACCGTAAAAGGATTTGCAGGGAGAGCGCTGGCCCTTTAACAAGTAATGCAGGAGAAATCATAGAAGACGATGGGGAAGGCAAATCTATTAAATAGTTTTTCCTCAAGTGTATTCATTAACGAAGGAAAAAGAAATGTCACATGAGATGCGGGGGATAAAACGACCCCCCACCCCTCCCACCTGCTTAACACTAACGGGCTTACCTATTGTGGCAGAAAAAATGACGATTCCTAAAACGTTCATTTCTGTATTGGTTCCAGGTAACGTCTTATATCTGACATCCGGAGATGGGGTAATTTCTAAAATCAAAGGTTGTTGAATCAATGGATTTTTATCATCCGGTGCAAAGTATAAAAAATTTATTGGCTTTCCAGTCACGTGTCGAGTATCCTGAGTTTTAAGAACTGGAACTATAACTGTTCTGTACTGAAGAGAAGAGAAAAGCAGAATGTTACTGGATTGTGGATGAGATGCTCGTTTCCTAGACCTTCTAATTCAGCAGATCACCCCCCCACCTCCCGTGTTCACCAGACCTCACAACACAAGACTGTTTTTGTGTCGGGATACTTAAAAGATAACGTTTAACGCAAAAAAAACAGCAACTTTCAACAAACTGAGCAAAAATACCAAATGAAGCGATTCTTGATGTTTGTGGCTCCATTACTTTGTATTCCCTGCAGCGCCCGGACCAGAACGGTCAGCAGTTTGGAAAGCGGTGTTCACAAAAAGACAAAAAGAATTCTTCCCCTCTGAATGAATGAACTATATGTTCGTAACACCGACTTTATAATCATTCACAGTGGCAGTGTCGGCTTTTGTACTGGATGCCACTGTAGGAAATATCCCTATTAGAGGTGAGCGAAGTACTTGGCCACGCCCCTTTTTCGCCCAAGCGCCGCGATTTTCGAGTACTTCCGTACTCGGGCGAAAAGATTCGGGGGGCGCCGTGGGTAAGTGGGGGGTTGCAGTGGGGAGTGGGAGGGGGGGAGAGGGAGAGGGCTCCCCCCTGTTCCCCGCTGCTACGCCCCGCTCTGCCACGTCTCCCCCCGCTCCCCGACGCCCCCCGAATCTTTTCACCCAAGTACGGAAGTACTCGAAAATCGTGGTGCTCGATCGAGTAATTACTCGAAACGAGTAGGTTCGCTCATCTCTAATCCCTATATTATGCAGTTGAGAAAAAGTAGACCAACCGCACCCGTCTGGCACCCATGGAATCATTGAAGCGGAGGGGATCCCAGAATGGAGCATATAACTTAATCACTGTGTGGGCCCCTAAAACATAACCTTTATTGTGCATATTATTAAAAAGTCCTATTCAAGGACTAACGTGAAAATGCCCAAAACAGGGAGGGGACCCAACCCGTGCCGAGGAGACCCAACCCGTGCCGAGGGGACCCAACCCATGCCGAGGGGACCCAACCCATGCCGAGGGGACCCAACCCGTGCCGAGGGGACCCAACCCGTGCCGAGGGGACCCAACCCGTGCCGAGGGGACCCCTGTTTGGACTATTAGTGGTAGTGGATCGTTTCTGGCAGATAGTGCGGAACGATCGCTACACATGGATGGTGCCTCTACATACAAGACCCGGCAGTGAAGTATACCAGTCACCGCATGCATGTGGAGTGCTAACAACCGGGTGGAAGTATATGATTATGTTGTGTGCAGGTCGCATTCGTGAACCGCTCTGTTCTTTATAGTTATATAGAGTTCTGTTTGTTTGTTCGTCATATAGGACTCATCAGGAACCAGAAGTGGATTCGGATACAGAACTGCTTGCTATCTTTGATTTTCCTAGAATGGACGTTTAGACTAGCTAGGTTTGGACTTTCATGATGAATGCCAAAATGTCATCTATAGAGGATTCCCTCTGCTGATCTGTCCGATATCTAGGTGCCTAAACAGAGGAAAAGCCAACTACCTATAGACTACCTATGAGTCACATGGCGCATCAGGACTGTTAACCCCATAGACGGAAAAAACCCAAAAGGACGGCGATACAGAGTCTCCAGGCCGGCTTCTGGCATCCATGGAGTAAACACGGCCGGATGGATATATTTCGCATTTGTGCAAGTAGCTTTTTTGATGCCTACGCAGAACAGACAATGAGCGGTTTGACCATTTGGGTTATACAGTTTCTCTCTGTATGATAAGATTTCAAAAACTCTATTTTGCGCACCAAAAAGCCCCATAGAGGTCAATGGGAGATGCGCAAACACGCAGATCTGCACGCACAGGTATACGTTAAACGCTGCGCATACCCCTCATCACCGGAACCTCGTTTTGCTAATTAGCCATTTAAATCAGGGTGGGGTGATTCTCCCCCCTGTGAACGAGCGGTGAACATGCAAAATACACTCGTTCAAAGAACTGCGCCATTCGCTGATCTGAAGCCGCCCTCAGGGGAGCTTTACTGCGCAAACACGTAGAGCGATAGAGCAGCTTATACTTTGGGCACAATTAATGGGGTTTCTTCTCAAATTCACTAACAAGAACCATCTGAAATGCTGAATTCTGACGAACCGACACGATGCGAATCCATCCAAGAAGAATCGGATTTACCTGCTGGAATGAAGCTTCTATCAGGTTTGCAGGAAACATGTTTCTAGAATTCAGAGAAGAGAGAAGAAAACAAGTTAGAGAACAGAAACTCCGCAGAGACCCAAACATATGAGTGATTGCCAGCAGAAGTCATGGAGGCCGGGCGAGGCTTCACCCTCCATGAGGGAACGTTCTGACCGTATGGCTACATTCGCACAAACCTCACACCAAGGTGATCTCCATTCGCCTGAGGCGACTTATTCACATGAGCGCTGCCGCGAGGATCTCAGCATGTTCTATCTTTGGATGTTCCCTCGGGACCGTAGAAGACATGGCATGGCACTCGTATACTTTGTGTTGTGTGCATGCGATGTGATGCTTCCCACTGAAGTCAATTGGAAATACTTGCGATCCTCTGATGTGTGAAACGCGCCTGCGGATCGCAATTTCACATCGGCGTGCAAAAAATGCACCTTGCAAGCATGATATTGGGCCGAGATTGTCGGGGCGACTTCGTGCTCTTGGCCGTGTGAATGTCGCTGCACAGCCATCATCAAGCATAAAAGGCGATGGCATAAGCTACATTTATATCACAATCTTAGGACAGTGTCCAGCAGTCACAATAAACACCCCCCCATCTCATGCAGGGGTCCATCACGCGGGCGTAGGCGTATTTCAGTCCCTGGATAGGCAGTGTGTTCGCAGGCCGGCATACGCTGCAGCGCTGCGCTTTCCTACCTGTTGGCGGTATTTTTACACGCACAAATACATAGTGCATAGAAAAACGTTCCAAATCCCATTGATGGTGTGTGAACACGCAGTGCTGCGTATTACGAGCGCATCTGCACACCCCCAATTAACATCTTTGGGGAACTTTGGTTGCAAAACGTAGAAAAATAGGCATATTGTATTTTTTTGCGTGACCAAAATGCGTACGCAAAATACAGAAATGTGAACAAACCTATTAAAATCAGTGGGGTCTATTTTCTGCATATTGTGCGCGCAATACGCAAAGAGTAGAACCCATGGATTTCAGCAGACTCATTCACAACACCTTTTTTGCACATGCATAAGATAGAACATGCCAAAGGGCCCCATAAGGGCCCCATAGCGGTCCATGCAATATGCAAGGGGATGTGCAAAAAAATGCACAAAACTGTGAAGAAAAGACCTCATTAGGCTAAATAGCCTTTTAAATCAGAGCGGCGATGTGTTGCACACGCAGATCAACAGGACCTGAGTGCACAAAAAGTACATTAAAATATGCAGGTACGTGCACAAATCAACCACGTTCATAGCGCAAATACATACACCCATGTGAAGCCACCCTAAATAGTAGCAATGATGCAATGCTCTATGGGGAAAGAGCCTTTGGTCCTCTATGGGACCTTAGGGTGGACACCCACTAGCGGTTTTTTTTCTTGCGCTACACAGAGCAAGTGAAAACACTCCCCGCCTCCTGAAAAGGCTGTGCTGATTGGTTAAGCACTCAGCCAATCAGCACAGCCCTTTCAGGAGGCGGGGATTTTTAAATCCCCGCCTGCTGAAAGTGCTGGACAGCAGTGCAGGAGAGCCAGCCGGACAATGCACCTGAGCAGTGTAGAAGTGAGTAAAGAATTTTTTTGTTTTTTTCAGGGATGATTTTCATGGAAGGGATTATATTTACCGCCTGACTAATTGTAGATACAACCCAGGGCATACTCCGCAGAAGCCGGGAAAGAGAACAGGCCTAGAAATCGTGAGTGGATATTATCCCGGCTAGGTTAGAAGTCAGCGTTTTTAGGAAAAAGTGAGAGACCATTTATTTCCCTTTATTCCTTCATGAATGACCATCTAAAGCAGCCACCAGATAACTTAGACTGGCGGCCCTGTCTTCCCTAATTGAAGGAAAGAAAATTAAGGAATCAATGTTATGCATGTTACTAGCAAAACAGTTGAAGTTGTCTTTGTCTGTAACATCTGCAAAGTGTGAATTGTTTATTAATCCTACAAGTGCAGAGTAAACCATGTGCCTCTGGTTTTACCAAAGCTCATGGACTCTTTATTTCATCATTGCTTGATACTCTGAGGCACATGGAACCGTTACTACTGTGGTTTCTAGCCACCCTTGTGTGATCCCTCCACTGCACAGGCCTTTGTTCCACAAAGAGTAGCCACCACCATGACCGGGTCTGAGATAGGAATAAACCACTTGAGTTATATCTGCCAACTCCAGCTCGCTGCAGGGGTCGAAAGTAAAAGAAAAGTCAAATATGCTATAGGATGAAAATGGTGAATTGGATATGAATGATGTTGAGTAGGCTGAACTTTTAAAATCCTATTTTGTATCTGTTTTCTCTCAGAAAGTAGATGTAACAGGCTATCTATAAATAGAGAGATAGAGAGGGAACACGTAGCTAACTTACATGAATTCAAATCTCAAGGTCCAGATGAATTACATCCTAGGATACTAGAGGAAGCAGTGGAGGCAATTGCTGAACCACTCGCCATAATCTTTGAAAATTCCTGGAGAACGGGAGAAGTCCCAGAAGATTGGAAAAGGTCAAATGTTGTCCCTATCTTCCAAAAAGGGAAGAAGGTGGATCCAGGAAACTACAGGCCTGTGAGCCTGACTTCCATACCGGGAAAGATCTTTGAACAGATTATTAAACAGCATGTATGCAAGTACTTGGATAAAAAAAGAGTAATTAACCAGAGCCAGCATGGGTTTGTAACAAACAAGTCGTGCCAGACTAATCTAATTTCCTTTATGACAAAATGACTGACTGGGTTGATCAGGGAAATGTGGTAGATATAGTATATCTTGACTTTAACAAAGCATTTGACAATGTATCTCATACCATCCTTATTGAAAAAA
Source organism: Eleutherodactylus coqui (assembly GCF_035609145.1). Lineage (NCBI taxonomy): Eukaryota > Metazoa > Chordata > Amphibia > Anura > Eleutherodactylidae > Eleutherodactylus > Eleutherodactylus coqui. The sequence continues at coordinate 223,629,477 of NC_089843.1, forward strand.
TGATGAAATATGTGTTTCCCTGAAAATAAGACTGTCCCCTAAAATAAGCCCTACACTGATTTTCGGGAGGGGGGATGGGGAGTTGGAGGCTTAAAATATAACCCTGCCCTGAAAAAGAAAGCAATACTTACCCTAGCAGGTGCCATGCGGGTCATTCCCTCGGGTCTCCGCAGTTTCGGCAGGCTTCCGTACAGTTCTCAGCCGCCGACCGAACATCGCTTGCTGGTAACGGGGTTCGAAAACCCCACATTCAACAGCTGTGATTGGTTCAACGAGTACCAAAGTGATTGGCTCTTGAGCACCGTGGCTCAGCCAATCAGAGCAATAGCTTGCTGGAGGCCGGAACTGTGTGGAACAGTGGGAGGGGCCCGGACGGTGCCTGCTAGGTAGGTATTATAAGTTGGGATGAGCGAGTATACTCGCTAAAGCACTACTCGCTCGAGTAATGTGCTTTAGACGAGTATCTCCCTGCTCGTCCCTGAGAATTCAGGAGCCGCCGCAGCTGACAGGTGAGTTGCGGCGGGGAGCAGGGGAGAGCGTGCGGGAGAGAGGGAGAGAGAGATCTCCCCTCCATTCCTCCCCGCTCTCCCCCGCAGCTCCCCGACCGCGGTGGCTCCCGAATCTTCAGGGACGAGCGGGGAGATACTCGGCTAAGGCACATTACTCGTATATCATCCCTAATTATAAGACATTCACTGAAAATAAGACCCTGTGCTTCTTTTGGTGCAAAAATTAATATAAGACAGGATCTTATTTTCGGCAAAACATGGTAGGTGGATTCCCAACTGGCTGAGTGATTGTACTCAAACAGTGGTCATAAATGACTGCACATTCAGTTGAAAGAATGTACCAAGTGGGGTACCATAGAGTCATAAAATTTAAGAGTTGGAAGGGACCTCCAGGAGTCCAGGGTGATCAGGTCCAGCCCCCTGCTCAGTGCAGGATTCACTTAATAATCCCAGACAGATATTTGTCCAGCCTTTGTTTGAATACTTCCATTGAAGGAGAACTCCCCACCTCCTGTGGTAACCTGTTCTACTCATTGATCCCCTCACTGTCTAATATCTAATCTGTGTCTCCTCCCTTTCAGTTTCATCCCATTGCTTCTAGTCTTTCCTTGTGCAGATGAGAATAGGGCTGATCCCTCTGCACTGTGACCGCCCTTCAGATATTTGTAGACCCCTATTAAGTCTCCTCTCAGCCTTCTCTTCTGCTAAACATTCCCAGATCCTTTAACCGTTCCTCATAGGACATGATTTGCAGACCGCTCACCATCTTGGTAACTCTTCTCTGAACTTGCTCCTGTTTGTCTATGTCTTTTTTAAAGTGGGGTGCCCAGAACTGGACCCAGTATTCCAGATGAGGTCTGACTAAGGAAGAGTAGAGGGGATAATGACCTCCCGTGATCTAGACTCTATGCTTCTCTTAATACATCCCAGAATTGTGTTTGCCTGTTTGGCTGCTGCATCACATTGTTGACTCATGTTCAGTCTATGATCTATTAGTATACCCAAGTCTTTTTCACATGTGCTGCTGCTTAGCCCAATTCCTCCCATTCTGTATGTGCTTTTTTCATTTTTCTTGCCCAGATGTAGGAGTTTGCATTTCTCCTTGTTAAATACCATTCTGTTAGTCGCCGCCCACTGTGCAAGCTTTTCTAGATCTTTTTAAATCCTCTCTCTTCCCTAGTGTTCGCTATCCCTCCTAGCTTTGTGTCGTTAGCAAATTTGATGAGTTTTCCCACAATTCCCTCCTCCACATCATTTATAACAATGTTGACCAACACTGGGCCTAGGACAGAGCCTTGTGGTCCCCACCTGATACATTCTTCCACTTGGATGTGCATCCATTTATGATCACTCTTTGAAGAGAGGATGGTAGAGCCACCGTGAACCCCTGCCATCTTGTACCACACTGTCTTTTCCAGCTGAAGGCCTGGTTCTCGGTCGCTGCAGTTGGACCAGATGACCCTGGAGGTTCCTTCCAACGCTACCATTTTATGATTTATCCATTGGAAAGGTAGCTAGTATATGAGTCAATATCTGACCTTTTAACAGGCCTTGCAATGTGATTAGGGATGCAAGGCAAAGCAGACTATCCATGTACATACAGCTGGTTATTGTCCCTCATTATTGGATAGTAAGATTCTAGTTGGCCAGGTAAGAAGCCAATAGTGTGTGAGGCACAAAAATCTGAATCTGACCCTGTGCACACGGGACTCCAAAAAAAGTCAGCTTTTTGTGCCATGCACTGATTGCGATTTACATGACTATTTGCTCTATGCTGTGTGAAGCTTGGGCATCTAATGAATAAATATGTTATGGACATAGATGCAGACCCACTGGACCAACCAACCTGTTTGGCTTTTGAGCTACTCCCATTGTGGCTTGCAGCGGACTCCTGGTGGTCAGATGTGAAATCTCGCCCTTAGTCAGTAAGAAAGATGGGGGAACCCCTGCCTATAAGTGGGGTAGGCATCCTGATAAGAACAGCCCCACTGTCTTACTCTCTGGCCTGACTATCCCTAATGGAAAACAGGAGCAAAGTACTGGGCACAGGGTGCACAAATACCACAGGACTGGGCTATACAAACCATGGAACCAGGAACGGTACCAGGGCTGGATTAGGCAGCAGACAGACGTGCACAAAGACACAAGCAAGATCAGGGACAGGATCAGATGGCAAACAAAGGTACACACAGGAATAGGTACAGGATGCCTAAGCTGGGTGACTGGAGCAGGCTGACACCAGGCTAAGAAACAAACGTCAGGAAGCAGAAAACATACAAGACAAAGGGCAGACTGAGAAGACAGGAGTGGGGAAGCTATGCAGGATGACAGAACCAAACATACAAAACGAGATAAGGTGCAGAGACAGGGGGCAACCAATAAACAGAATACAGATACAGGTATAGGATCAAACCGACAATAAAGATAGGAACAAGCAACCTGGGAAAGCTGGGTGTCAGAGACTGACACAACAACAGTTCTCAGGCAAGGAAGAAATGCCGCAACCCAGCTTAAATAGGAAAATAATGCCTATTAACCCCACAGCTGGGCTGAGAGCCAGAGAACTGGTTAACTCTCTTAGTACTGGAAGCAAACAGACATATAGAGTCCATACACAGGAGAAGCAGAGCGATGCTCACGTCTGCCTGGAACCCCAAGAAGGCGGCAGACACAGGTAGCAGACCTCACAAAATACTAGAGCATGTCTCACCCCATGTAGTGGTGCCAGTGTTTTGTATAAAAGACAGGGTATGGCATGTAAGTTGTTGTGTTTGACTGCTGTGGTGGAGTGAGCAGCAAATACAAGAGGTCGGTGCAAGGTTGGGAGGCACAAGAAAATCCCAGGAAGCCTGCTGTGTGAAAGAGCTTCAGGAAGAGCCCTGCGACCTCCAGGTTGGAGATGAGAGTGGCCCGTCAGCATGGACTATCATAGCTATGGGATGAGCTGGACTTGGGACCAGCTGGAGGTCACAGTGACTATGTACTGTAACTCCCAACGGGTTATGTTAAGAGTGAAAGTGGTGCTTGTAGTTTGTGATGCCAATTTGCAGCATGCCACAACGAAGGGGCAGTAATGTACTCTGACTCACTCAATCATGCTACAAATAAGAATGACGGTGGGGGCGCTGGTTTCTGGAGGGTTTTGCAGCATGGTGTAGGTTTACCCTAGTGGGAATTAGCTCCAGGAGTCACGGGAAGAGTTAAACAGCAAAACTACCTTTTTATTGGAGGTTCAGGCAAACAAGGTGGTGTTCCATACAGTCCATGTCCGTACATCTGGATTTTAGAATCTGGTGGCTAGAGATACCACTTTTCTACCCCAAATTCCTATACTGCTTGTCCAGCCCTGGGAAATAATAAGCGTTGTATCTGGCACCTCTCCTCTGCCTCAGACTCAGGGATGAAGCCATCCCGTAACCAGCAGTCTGCACTTATGGCTACACATATCCTTCACCAACTAACTCTTCAGAACTGGGCAAGTGTATATATGGACTCTTGGTCCTCCCATGAGCATGAGGCTCAGGGGCTAGACAGGAACCTGAGAATGCATAGTCATAGTGTTCTACATTGACTACACTGGGGTCTTTATTCTCAATCCCTGTGAGGTGGTGTAGACTCTGCTACGAAATACAGAATGACCCCCAAGTTGCAGTTCCCAGTATAGATTCATCAATTGGTTGCCAGATGCAGCAGAAATTACAGGCTAGGAGTAAGAGCAGACATAAAGCAGGATGGTGGAGCCAGCCAGGAACATGGAACGGGACCAGGAAGACCAAATACTGAGCGCGGAGTGTTTAGCGCATGCTGTATATATCGCGCACCTGGATTGTGTCAGTGCATTAGGCTGGGCCCATTTGCTCTACTCATAGAAAATTGAAAATAGTCACAAATTTTTGTGCAAGTGTGGCCTGCACTAAAACTTGTGACTAATTCACACCAGAAAACTGTCTCATATGATCTAAACTCCCCCCAGGTATATGCAGCTAAAGCAGTGAGGAAGGTGGTCCATACAGCGCAGTATCAGCAGTAATTCACGCACCTTATTAGGTCTAGTAAAGCATCTGCAGAGCTGAGGACAGGCTTTCCACCACTATGATCCTCCTTTTGCGCTGCGGCACCAGGATGAATGGAAATCACCAAGATGATGCCTACTGCAACAGCCAGAAAGGTCGTCCAGAGATAATATGTGATCGTTATCAGGCCCATTCTTCCGCAAACCTTTGAATCCATTGTTGCTAATCCAGACATTAAACTGAAAGATGAAGAATTGTTTTTAGCAATCACAGCAATCCAATCATTTCCATTGTGCGAGTTACGGATTTCAAACACCGGGGCAGATTTACTAATACTGATGAATATTAGGCACACCGGGGCAGATTTACTAATACTGATGAATATTAGGCACACTGGGGCAGATTTACTAATACTGATGAATATTAGGCACACCGGGGCAGATTTACTAATACTGATGAATATTAGGCGCACTGAGGTAGATTTACTAATACTGATGAATATTAGGCACACCGGGGCAGATTTACTAATACTGATGAATATTAGGCCCACTGGGGCAGATTTACTAATACTGATGAATATTAGGCACACTGGGGCAGATTTACTAATACTGATGAATATTAGGCGCACTGGGGCAGATTTACTAATACTGATGAATATTAGGCACACTGGGGCAGATTTACTAATACTGATGAATATTAGGCGCACTGGGGCAGATTTACTAATACTGATGAATATTAGGCACACTGGGCAGATTTACTAATACTGATGAATATTAGGCACACCGGGGCAGATTTACTAATACTGATGAATATTAGGCGCACTGGGGCAGATTTACTAATACTGATGAATATTAGGCACACTGGGGCAGATTTACTAATACTGATGAATATTAGGCACACCGGGGCAGATTTACTAATACTGATGAATATTAGGCACACCGGGGCAGATTTACTAATACTGATGAATATTAGGCACACCGGGGCAGATTTACTAATACTGATGAATATTAGGCATACTGGGGTAGATTTACTAATACTGATGAATATTAGGCCCACTGGGGCAGATTTACTAATACTGATGAATATTAGGCGCACTGGGGCAGATTTACTAATACTGATGAATATTAGGCACACTGGGGCAGATTTACTAATACTGATGAATATTAGGCACACTGGGGCAGATTTACTAATACTGATGAATATTAGGCACACCGGGGCAAATTTACTAACACTGATGAATATTAGGCACACTGGGGCAGATTTACTAATACTGATGAATATTAGGCACACTGGGCAGATTTACTAATACTGATGAATATTAGGCACACTGGGGCAGATTTACTAATACTGATGAATATTAGGCACACTGGGGCAGATTTACTAATACTGATGAATATTAGGCGCACTGGGGCAGATTTACTAATACTGATGAATATTAGGCACACTGGGGCAGATTTACTAATACTGATGAATATTAGGCGCACTGGGGCAGATTTACTAATACTGATGAATATTAGGCACACTGGGCAGATTTACTAATACTGATGAATATTAGGTGCACTGGGGCAGATTTACTAATACTGATGAATATTAGGCGCACTGGGGCAGATTTACTAATACTGATGAATATTAGGCACACTGGGCAGATTTACTAATACTGATGAATATTAGGCACACTGGGGCAGATTTACTAATACTGATGAATATTAGGCACACTGGGGCAGATTTACTAATACTGATGAATATTAGGCGCACTGGGGTAGATTTACTAATACTGATGAATATTAGGCACACTGGGGCAGATTTACTAATACTGATGAATATTAGGCCCACTGGGGCAGATTTACTAATACTGATGAATATTAGGCGCACTGGGGCAGATTTACTAATACTGATGAATATTAGGCGCACTGGGGCAGATTTACTAATACTGATGAATATTAGGCACACTGGGGCAGATTTACTAATACTGATGAATATTAGGCACACTGGGGCAGATTTACTAATACTGATGAATATTAGGCACACTGGGGCAGATTTACTAATACTGATGAATATTAGGCGCACTGGGGCAGATTTACTAATACTGATGAATATTAGGCACACTGGGGCAGATTTACTAATACTGATGAATATTAGGCGCACTGGGGCAGATTTACTAATACTGATGAATATTAGGCACACTGGGGCAGATTTACTAATACTGATGAATATTAGGCGCACTGGGGCAGATTTACTAATACTGATGAATATTAGGCGCACTGGGGCAGATTTACTAATACTGATGAATATTAGGCACACTGGGGCAGATTTACTAATACTGATGAATATTAGGCACACTGGGGCAGATTTACTAATACTGATGAATATTAGGCGCACTGGGGCAGATTTACTAATACTGATGAATATTAGGCACACTGGAGCAGATTTACTAATACTGATGAATATTAGGCACACTGGGGCAGATTTCCTAATACTGATGAATATTAGGCACACTGGGCAGATTTACTAATACTGATGAATATTAGGCACACTGGGGCAGATTTACTAATACTGATGAATATTAGGCACACTGGGGCAGATTTACTGATACTGATGAATATTAGGCGCACTGGGGCAGATTTACTAATACTGATGAATATTAGGCACACTGGGGCAGATTTACTAATACTGATGAATATTAGGCACACTGGGGCAGATTTACTAATACTGATGAATATTAGGTGCACTGGGGCAGATTTACTAATACTGATGAATATTAGGTGCACTGGGGCAGATTTACTAATACTGATGAATATTAGGCACACTGGGGCAGATTTACTAATACTGATGAATATTAGGCACACTGGGCAGATTTACTAATACTGATGTATATTAGGCACACTGGGGCAGATTTACTAATACTGATGAATATTAGGCACACTGGGGGCAGATTTACTAATACTGATGAATATTAGGCACACTGGGGCAGATTTACTAATACTGATGAATATTAGGCACACTGGGCAGATTTACTAATACTGATGAATATTAGGCACACTGGGGCAGATTTACTAATACTGATGAATATTAGGCACACCGGGGCAGATTTACTAATACTGATGAATATTAGGCACACTGGGGCAGATTTACTAATACTGATGAATATTAGGCGCACTGGGGCAGATTTACTAATACTGATGAATATTAGGCACACTGGGCAGATTTACTAATACTGATGAATATTAGGCACACTGGGGCAGATTTACTAATACTGATGAATATTAGGCACACTGGGGCAGATTTACTAATACTGATGAATATTAGGCGCACTGGGGTAGATTTACTAATACTGATGAATATTAGGCACACTGGGGCAGATTTACTAATACTGATGAATATTAGGCCCACTGGGGCAGATTTACTAATACTGATGAATATTAGGCGCACTGGGGCAGATTTACTAATACTGATGAATATTAGGCGCACTGGGGCAGATTTACTAATACTGATGAATATTAGGCACACTGGGGCAGATTTACTAATACTGATGAATATTAGGCACACTGGGGCAGATTTACTAATACTGATGAATATTAGGCACACTGGGGCAGATTTACTAATACTGATGAATATAGAGGCACACTGGGGCAGATTTACTAATACTGATGAATATTAGGCACACTGGGGCAGATTTACTAATACTGATGAATATTAGGCGCACTGGGGCAGATTTACTAATACTGATGAATATTAGGCACACTGGGCAGATTTACTAATACTAATGAATATTAGGCACACTGGGGCAGATTTACTAATACTGATGAATATTAGGCACACTGGGGCAGATTTACTAATACTGATGAATATTAGGCGCACTGGGGCAGATTTACTAATACTGATGAATATTAGGCGCACTGGGGCAGATTTACTAATACTGATGAATATTAGGCACACTGGGGCAGATTTACTAATACTGATGAATATTAGGCACACTGGGGCAGATTTACTAATACTGATGAATATTAGGCGCACTGGGGCAGATTTACTAATACTGATGAATATTAGGCACACTGGGGCAGATTTACTAATACTGATGAATATTAGGCGCACTGGGGCAGATTTACTAATACTGATGAATATTAGGCACACTGGGGCAGATTTACTAATACTGATGAATATTAGGCACACCGGGGCAGATTTACTAATACTGATGAATATTAGGCACACTGGAGCAGATTTACTAATACTGATGAATATTAGGCACACTGGGGCAGATTTCCTAATACTGATGAATATTAGGCACACTGGGCAGATTTACTAATACTGATGAATATTAGGCACACTGGGGCAGATTTACTAATACTGATGAATATTAGGCACACTGGGGCAGATTTACTGATACTGATGAATATTAGGCGCACTGGGGCAGATTTACTAATACTGATGAATATTAGGCACACTGGGGCAGATTTACTAATACTGATGAATATTAGGCACACTGGGGCAGATTTACTAATACTGATGAATATTAGGTGCACTGGGGCAGATTTACTAATACTGATGAATATTAGGTGCACTGGGGCAGATTTACTAATACTGATGAATATTAGGCACACTGGGGCAGATTTACTAATACTGATGAATATTAGGCACACTGGGCAGATTTACTAATACTGATGTATATTAGGCACACTGGGGCAGATTTACTAATACTGATGAATATTAGGCACACTGGGGGCAGATTTACTAATACTGATGAATATTAGGCACACTGGGGCAGATTTACTAATACTGATGAATATTAGGCACACTGGGCAGATTTACTAATACTGATGAATATTAGGCACACTGGGGCAGATTTACTAATACTGATGAATATTAGGCACACCGGGGCAGATTTACTAATACTGATGAATATTAGGCACACTGGGGCAGATTTACTAATACTGATGAATATTAGGCGCACTGGGGCAGATTTACTAATACTGATGAATATTAGGCGCACTGGGGCAGATTTATTATTGCCTGTCTACCAGAATTCTGGATTACAAAAGTTGGAATTTTAGGGCATTTACACTGGGCCTCGCAACTTTTCACCAAATGGGCAAAGCCTCGTGTTGGAGGGCATGGCTGCGTGTGGATTGCCAGTGGGTCATTCTGGGTGACAAATTTGTACAGCTATAAAAAATAATAATCTGTATTTGTATAGCGCCAATATATTCCGCAGCGCTTACATAGACAGGGGGATACAGAAAGACAAAAGTACAAACATTACAGAACCACGGCTACATAGTAATCAGCTGATGGAAACAATGGGGGTGCGGGTCCTGCTCCAACCAGCTTACATACTACAAGTAATGGGGTGATACAGAAGGTAAAGAGGCTGGAGATGTGCACGGTGTGGCGAGGTGGAGATGTGCACGGTATGGCGAGGTGGAGATGTGCACGGTATGGCGGGGTGGAGATGGGCAGGGTATGGCGGGGTGGAGATGGGCAGGGTATGGCGGGGTGGAGATGGGCAGGGTATGGCGGGGTGGAGATGGGCAGGGTATGGTGGGGTGGAGATGTGCCCGGTATGGTGGGGTGGAGGGTGAGGGATGTTATACACACAGACAATGGTCAGACATTTAGCAGTGTGAAGGCCGAATCGGTATGACTGCAGGAGCGGCTTATGATGGCTAGCATGGATTGCAGTCAGTAGGTCAGGGAGCATGTTATCAGGCGGAGTACAGAGAGGTTTGTTTAGGGAATGCGGTATGCCTCCCTGAAGAGGTGTGTTTTTAGAGCACGCCTGAAGTTCTGTTAGTCCTGGATTGCCCAGGTATCCTTTGGTAGTGCGTTCCAGAGGACCGGTGCAGCTCTGGAGAAGTCTTGGAGGTGGGAGTGAGAAGTTCGAATTAAAGGGGCGCTCAGTCTGGTTTTGTTAGTAGAGCGGAGAGCCCGGGCTAGGTGATGGATTGAGATGAGGGAGGCGATATAGGGGGGCGCTGCGCTGTGGAGGGCTTTGTGGATGAGGGTAGCGAGTTTAAATTGAATTCTGTATGTAACGGGCAGCCAGTGCAGTGACCGGCACAGGGCAGAGGCGTCTGAGTAGTGGCTGGACAGGAAGATGAGCCTGGCTGCTGCTATAAACACTTTTGTCCATTTTTTTACCATCTACTGGTTGGCTTAGTTCCTGTCGAAATTTTGGCACATGTTGCTGCATTTAAACCCCAGCCCTTTGACCCTGAAGCACAGTAGTTTATTCTTTCTGGTGTGTTTGCTTCGTAAATAGATCTAAAACCTAATGCACTATTATGCACAAATTTTGGTTCATTTTATGATGAGCTTTAGGTGAAATAACATTAATAATTTTGCCCCTCTGTTCTCTAGAAACATTCTTGTTCTACACTTCAATAACATTTTACAAATATTACTTAATTCAAAACTAGCTGATATACCCGGATTTGGCCAAGGTAATTCAGTACAGGTCTTTACTTGTTGTTCACATGGAAACATTTTCTGAAGTCGTGGTTACTTCAGAGGACGTGAGGAATAACATACGTATACACATAGAGGAGCGTTAGATTCTCCTCAGACTGCATGTGCGATGTCCCTCTGCAGAATGTGCCACCCCTCCCACTCTCCTCACTTTATACCCTTAAGGGCAATGCCCTTTTTTGTTCAATGTTACCACAAGACTGGAGGTTGCAGCCTGTTCTTAGCCTTAAAGGCATACTCCATCCCTGCAGTCCATGGCCACTACCTTATGTACTATACAGCCTTGCAGTATATACACATAGAAGGAAGGTAGATTCTCCTCAGTGATTACACATGGAGGGAAGGTAGATTCTCCTCAGTATATACACATAGAGGGGAGGTAGATTCTCCTCAGTATATACACATAGAGGTGAGGTAGATTCTCCTCAGTGTATACACATAGAGGTGAGGTAGATTCTCCTCAGTGTATACACATAGAGGTGAGGTAGATTCTCCTCAGTGTATACACATAGAGGTGAGATAGATTCTCCTCAGTGTATACACATAGAGGTGAGGTAGATTCTCCTCAGTGTATACACATAGAGGTGAGGTAGATTCTCCTCAGTGTATACACATAGAGGTGAGGTAGATTCTCCTCAGTATATACACATAGAGGTGAGGTAGATTCTCCTCAGTATATACACATAATGGTGAGGTAGATTCTCCTCAGTATATACACATAGAGGTGAGGCAGATGCTCCTCAGTATATACACATAGAGGTGAGGTAGATTCTCCTCAGCATATACACACGGAGGTGAGGTAGATTCTCCTCAGTATATACACACAGAGGTGAGGTATATTCTTCTCAGTATATACACACGGAGGTGAGGTAAATTCTCCTCAGTATATACACATAGAGGGGAGGTAGATTCTCCTCAGTATATACACATAGTGGTGAGGTAGATTCTCCTCGGTATATACACATAGAGGTGAGGTAGATTCTCCTCAGTATATACACATAGAGGTGAGGTAGATTCTCCTCAGTATATACACATAGAGGTGAGGTAGATGCTCCTCAGTATATACACATAGAGGTGAGGTAGATTCTCCTCAGTATATACATAGAGGTGAGGTAGATTCTCCTCAGTATATATACATAGAGGTGAGGTAGATTCTCCTCAGTATATACACATAGAGGTGAGGTAGATGCTCCTCAGTATATACACATAGAGGTGAGGTAGATTCTCCTCAGTATATACACATAGAGGTGAGGTAGATTCTCCTCAGTATATACATAGAGGTGAGGTAGATTCTCCTCAGTATATATACATAGAGGTGAGGTAGATTCTCCTCAGCATATACACATAGAGGTGAGGTAGATGCTCCTCAGTATATACACATAGACGTGAGGTAGATTCTCCTCAGTATATACACATAGAGGTGAGGTAGATTCTCCTCAGTATATACACATAGAGGTGAGGTAGATTCTCCTCAGTATATACACATAGAGGGGAGGTAGATTCTCCTCAGTATATACACATAGAGGTGAGAAAGATTCTCCTCAGTATATACACATAGTGGTGAGGTAGATTTTCCTCAGTATATACACATAGAGGGGAGGTAGATTCTCCTCAGTATATACACATAGAGGGGAGGTAGATTCTCCTCAGTATATACACATAGAGGTGAGGTAGATTCTCCTCAGTATATACACATAGAGGTGAGGTAGATTCTCCTCAGTATATACACATAGAGGTGGGGTAGATTCTCCTCAGTATATACGCATAGAGGTGAGGTAGATTCTCCTCAGTATATACACATAGAGGTGAGGTAGATTCTCCTCAGTATATACACACAGAGGTGAGGTAGATTATTCTCAGTATATACACATAGAGGTGGGGTAGATTCTCCTCAGTATATACACATAGAGGTGAGGTAGATTCTCCTCAGTATATACATATAGTGGTGAGATAGATTCTCCTCAGTATATACACATAGAGGTGAGATAGATTCTCCTCAGTATATACACATAGAGGTGAGGTAGATTCTCCTCAGTATATACACATAGAGGGGAGGTAGATTCTCCTCAGTATATACACATAGTGGTAAGGTAGATTCTCCTCAGTATATACACATAGAGGTGAGGTAGATTCCCCTCAGTATATACACATAGAGGGGAGGTAGATTCTCCTCAGTATATACATATAGTGGTGAGATAGATTCTCCTCAGTATATACACATAGGGGTGAGGTAGATTCTCCTCAGTATATACACATAGTGGTGAGGTAGATTCTCCTCAGTATATACACATAGGGGTGAGGTAGATTCTCCTCAGTATATACACATAGTGGTGAGGTAGACTCTCCTTAGTATATACACATAGAGGTGAGGTAGATGCTCCTCAGTATATACACATATAGGGGAGGTAGATTCTCCTCAGTATATACACATAGGGGTGAGGTAAATTCTCCTCAGTATATACACATAGTGGTGAGGTAGATTCTCCTCAGTATATACACATAGAGGTGAGGTAGATGCTCCTCAGTATATACACATAGAGGAGAGGTAGATTCTCCTCAGTATATATACATAGAGGGGAGGTAGATTCTCCTCAGTATATACACATAGAGGGGAGGTAGATTCTCCTCAGTATATACACATAGAAGTGAGCTAGATTTTCCTCAGTATATACACACAGAGGTGAGGTAGATTCTCCTCAGTATATACGCAGAGGTGAGGTAGATTCTCCTCAGTATATACACATAGTGGTGAGGTAGATTCTCCTCAGTATATACACATAGAGGTGAGGTAGATTCTCCTCAGTATATACGCAGAGGTGAGGTAGATTCTCCTCAGTATATACTCATAGAGGGGAGGTACATTCTCCTCTGTATATACACATAGAGGTGAGGCAGATGCTCCTCAGTATATACACATATAGGTGAGGTAGATTCTCCTCAGTATATACACACACAGAGGTGAGGTAGATTCTCCTCAGTATATACACACAGAGGTGAGGTAGATTCTCCTCAGTATATACACACAGAGGGGAGGTAGATTCTCCTCAGTATATACACATAGAGGTGAGGTAGATTCTCTTCAGTATATACACACAGAGGTGAGGTAAATTCTCCTCAGTATATACACATAGAGGGGAGGTAGATGGGAGGCTGTAGCCCCTTCTTAGCCTTAAAGACTCCATTCCTGCAGTCCATGGCACCTTCCTTATGTACTTTACAGCCTATATACACACACACAGAGGTGAGGTAGATTCTCCTCAGTATATACACATAGAAGGAGGTAGATTCTCCTCAGTATATACACATAGAGGTGAGGTAGATTGTCCTCAGTATGTACACGAAGAGGTGAGGTAGATTCTCCTCAGTATATACACATAGTGGTGAGGTGGATTCTCCTCAGTATATACACGAAGAGGTGAGGTAGATTCTCCTCAGTATTTACACATAGAGGTGAGGTAGATTCTCCTCAGTATATACACATAGAGGTGAGGTAGATTCTCCTCAGTATATACACATAGAGGTGAGGTAGATTCTTCTCAGAATATACACATAGAGGTGAGGTAGATTCTCCTCAGTATATACACATAGAGGTGAGGTAGATTCTCCTCAGTATACACACATAGAGGTGAGGTAGATTCTCTTCAGTATATACACACAGAGGTGAGGTATATTCTTCTCAGTATATATACACATAGAGGTGAGGTAGATTCTCCTCAGTATATACACATAGAGGTGAGGTAGATTCTCCTCAGTATATACACATAGAGGTGAGGTAGATTCCCCTCAGTATATACACAGAGAGGGGAGGTAAATTCTCCTCAGTATATACACATAGAGGGGAGGTAGATGGGAGGCTGTAGCCCCTTCTTAGCCTTAAAGACTCCATTCCTGCAGTCCATGGCACCTTCCTTATGTACTTTACAGCCTATATACACACACACAGAGGTGAGGTAGATTCTCCTCAGTATATACACATAGAAGGAGGTAGATTCTCCTCAGTATATACACATAGAGGTGAGGTAGATTGTCCTCAGTATGTACACGAAGAGGTGAGGTAGATTCTCCTCAGTATATACACATAGTGGTGAGGTGGATTCTCCTCAGTATATACACGAAGAGGTGAGGTAGATTCTCCTCAGTATTTACACATAGAGGTGAGGTAGATTCTCCTCAGTATATACACATAGAGGTGAGGTAGATTCTCCTCAGTATATACACATAGAGGTGAGGTAGATTCTTCTCAGAATATACACATAGAGGTGAGGTAGATTCTCCTCAGTATATACACATAGAGGTGAGGTAGATTCTCCTCAGTATACACACATAGAGGTGAGGTAGATTCTCCTCAGTATATACACATAGAAGGAGGTAGATTCTCCTCAGTATATACACATAGAAGGAGGTAGATTCTCCTCAGTATATACACATAGAGGTGAGGTAGATTCTCCTCAGTATATACACACAGAGGTGAGGTAGATTCTCCTCAGTATATACACACAGAGGTGAGGTAGATTCTCCTCAGTATATACACATAGAGGTGAGGTAGATTCTCCTCAGTATATACACATAGAAGGAGGTAGATTCTCCTCAGTATATACACATAGTGGTGAGGTAGATTCTCCTCAGTATATACACATAGAGGTGAGGTAGATTGTCCTCAGTATGTACACGAAGAGGTGAGGTAGATTCTCCTCAGTATATACACATAGTGGTGAGGTGGATTCTCCTCAGTATATACACGAAGAGGTGAGGTAGATTCTCCTCAGTATTTACACATAGAGGTGAGGTAGATTCTCCTCAGTATATACACATAGAGGTGAGGTAGATTCTCCTCAGTATATACACATAGAGGGGAGGTAGATTCTCCTCAGTTTATACACATAGAGGTGAGGTAGATTCTCCTCAGTATATACACATAGAGGGGAGGTATATTCTCAGTATATACACAGAGAGGGGAGGTAGATTCTTCTCAGTATATACACATAGAGGTGAGGTAGATTCTCCTCAGTATATACACATAGAGGTGAGGTAGATTCTCCTCAGTATATACACATAGAGGTGAGGTAGATTCTCCTCAGTATACACACATAGAGGTGAGGTAGATTCTCCTCAGTATATACACATAGAGGTGAGGTAGATTCTCCTCAGTATATACACATAGAGGTGAGGTAGATTCTCCTCAGTATATACACATAGAGGTGAGGTAGATTCTCCTCAGTATATACACATAGAGGTGAGGTAGATTCTCCTCAGTATATACACATAGAGGTGAGGTGGATTCTCCTCAGTATATACACATAGAGGTGAGGTGGATTCTCCTCAGTATATACACATAGAGGTGAGGTAGATTCTTCTCAGTATATACACATAGTGGTGAGGTAGATTCTCCACAGTATATACACATAGAGGGAGGTAGATTCTCCTCAATATATACACATAAGGGGTGAGGTAGATTCTCCTCAGTATACACACATAGAGGTGAGGTAGATTCTCCTTAGTATACAAAATCCCTTCCCTAGGCTCTATGGTGTCGGAGAAAAGAACAATCCACCAGAAAGCAAATGACGACAGCATACGCCAAACCTCAATATGGAGAGGCAGGAAACCGCTGGGCAAGAAACTGCGCGCTTCTTTGCCAGTCCTGGATCCACTAGAACCGGAAGTAGGAAGAACCAATGTATCGGAAGAGAAGCAGCATCCACGGATATTTATCTCAATACTTTAATTCATCCAGCATAAATCAACGTTTCAACCATGCTATGGTCTGAAGACCATAGCATGGTTGAAACGTTGTTTTATGCTGGATGAATTAAAGTTTTGAGATAAATATCCGTGGATGCTGCTTCTCTTCCGATACATTGGAGAAAAGAACAATGTCACGTATCGTCGATTTTCACAGTTTTTTATGCTTAGAATTAAATATTGAAGTTGAAGCCCCTTATTAGGGTGTAAAGAATGGTTTTGGCAAATTTCATGTTTTTGCGGTTCAGATGTGTGATATTAGTTATATTACATAGGGGTGCAATTACTTTCACACATAGAATTAAGTAATCGAATTGTAACCCCTTTACTTTTCCTATTTACGACTTAAGGAATGGTCGTGCCAAATCTCAAGTTTGTACGACACTGGGAAGTTAGAGAATCAATGGTGAGTCAGTCAGCCAGCGAGGGCTTTCACCTTTATATATATATAGATACACTGTTATATTACATACTGTATACTAAATGCCACTTGCGGCACTAACCCAGTGTTTTACAACTAACGTTAACAACACTACTAACAGCTAGTTACTTAATAAACAGGACAATAACGTATCTATATACATTTAAAGGCAATAAACATATATGCCAGGAGCAAAATTCACTGCAAAAATATATGTTTCACAGTTTTTTTTTTGTGAGTCCGAAATGCGCATGAAAACCGTGTGTGACCCAACCCACTGGAGTCAATGTGAATTGTGTGCGCAAATGTGTTTGTGTATAAGTCGTTAGTATGTAACAAGGATGAGTCTGGTGGCCCCTGAACACGACCATTCTACGGACATGACGCAAGTCACCTGGACGTGATGAGAGGTAGGATCAGCATCTTCAGCATTCTCATTAGCAGTTCTCCAGGGAAAGAAAAGTACTGTTTTTCCTGGAAAATGAAACATGAAATTAATGTAAAAGGCAAATATTTCCTCAAACAAACAAGTAGTTCACAAACCAGTTTTGAATTTGCTATTTCAGTCCATGTTGAGTATTTCCATTATAAGAACATCTATATTCGTCACGACAACCACAACGTTGTACGCAAAAGTTGTTAAAACATCGACACAGCAGATTCAGAACAGGAGGAGGTTGTTACTTATAGGGCTACAATAACAATACAAAGTCTAAACCAAAACCTGCCGGACACATCAGGAGGTCCAGAGCCGACACACAGCACAGCTTGTACTTCTGCATGTGATTTCAGTGGAGGACAGAAAGTAACAAGTCGTTTACACTTGAAAGAGCTCCTTCACACGAGCGTATTTATGCACGCAAATTTTGCATACGCAATACCATGAGCGATGTCACTCGTTCAAACGATAAATCAGCTTGTCTAAAAGCACCCTTAACCCTTTGCAATCCAATTTTGGATTCAGGGTTTCCTAGGGGGCTTTCTCTTTCGGCCATTATACAATGGCGGCATCTGCTGGCTAGAGCCAGTACTGCGGTATGTGACATGCTAGAGAGGCCCCAGACAACAGAGCAGCCAGTAATATACAGTAAGACTACCCTGCCGGATGTCTTCCAACATCGGAGCTGTACAGCCTACAATCAGAATGTCTTCAGACGTCAGACAGTGGATTGGAAAGGGTTAAGGCAGACTCACACGGCCGTATGTGCAAAAATGCATACAGTAGTGCAACGCTTTTGTGCTGTGAAGGGTTTTTTTGCGTATGTTTTACCACATGTTACTGTACCTTTTGCACTGATGGGGACCTTTTGGTGTCGGACACACCCATGCATCGATTAAAAATGCTGTGCAGCCTAATTAGTTCCCAGTGTATTGGTTTTTCCATGAAATTGCGCAGCGTAATGCACAATTAAGCAGGTATCAGGTGTGCATTAATGCACTCCCCATAGACTCCCATGGGGCCTTTTGTGCACAAATTTGCGCAAACATAGAACATGCTGCATTTTTTCACACGCGCAAGATGCACGCACAAAAACACATAGTGTGAGGGAGCCCATTGAACTGTATGGGTTCTGTTTTCTGAGTATTGCACGCGCAAATATGTCCATGGGAGTCCACTCTTAGGCCACCTGCAGACGAGCGGGTCGGATCCGGCAGCGAGAAATCTCGCCGCGCGATCCGACCCGAGCGCCTGCAGGGACGAGCGCGTACTCACCCGCGCCTGGCGGCCCCGGCTCTTTCATGTGCCGGCTGCCGCGCAGCCGGCGCATGCGCAGACCGGAGCCGGCGGCCGGGTGAGTGCGTGCCCCGCAGAAAATTAGGACATGCCGCGGTTTGTTTGCCGCGCGAGATTTCGCGCGGCCAAACCGCGGCCGTCTGCATAGGAGTGCGTATTTTAATGCACTCCTATGCAAACTTTCAGCGGCGGAAATCCCGCTGGAAATCCCGCGGCGGGATTTCCGCTCGTGTGCAGGCGGCCTTAGCGAGCAACTGTCTGGTACTTTGGTAGACCGGACCCTGCCAGCAAGGGCTTACAAGGGAAGAGACAGTAGGTGAGCGTAGAAGCTGTTCCTATGGTAGTGTAGTGACTACAGAGTTAGTGTAAGGTAAAAACACATTGCTGTAGGCGCAAGCACGCTCCCCGCTATGGATCATAGCTGAACAAGGGAAATTTCTTCCCCCTTCTAGCACACTAGATGAGAGCAGAGAAGGAGGTCCTGTGAGGAGCAGAGATTACCTAAGGGGAGACATCAAGAGATCAGGTCACAAATGTAAGGAGGGCACAGCCTATGTATGTACGTGCGTGCGTGTGTTACTCCGCCTCTGGTGACATCATCATTCTGCCCCTGGCAACATCATTGCAGGTCTTACAGTATATATAAAAACAGAGAGCCTGACCGACAGAAGAACAACAAAGTTAGAGATCTTGAAAGGGGAGGACAAAAAAACCACAATGCGAATGCAACTAAGACGTTATTATCTCAGACACAACTCAGCAGTTCTGACAGAAGACACTGACCTACCGCCACCACAGAGATCCGGTGGGCTGAATGACCTGTGGTGATGTCACTGCTGTGGGAGGAGCCATTGTGCAGTTTAGCAGAAAGT
Organism: Eleutherodactylus coqui; assembly: GCF_035609145.1. NCBI lineage: Eukaryota > Metazoa > Chordata > Amphibia > Anura > Eleutherodactylidae > Eleutherodactylus > Eleutherodactylus coqui. The sequence continues at coordinate 223,649,231 of NC_089843.1, forward strand.
ACTGTATACTAGATAAGCCGACAGCAGCAACCAGGACCTGTGATGATGTCGCTGTCATGTGATCACCTGTGTGGGTGGAGTTAGGAATCACATGACCAAGGAATGATCACTGTATCCAGAGCTGTGTGTGTGTGAATTAGGATGGAGGTAGTAGCGCTGTGTGTGTAATGTGCTGTGTGTGTAATGTGTGGGAATCAGGATGGATGTAGCAGAGCTGTGTGTGATGTGTGTGAATCAGGATGTAGCAGAGCTGTGTGTGTAATGTCTGGGAATCAAGATGGATGTAGTAGAGCTGTGTGTGATGTTTGGGGATCATAATTAATGTATCATGTAGCAGAGATGTTTGTGTGAATCAGGATGTAGTAGAGCTGTGTGTATCATGTGCTATCTGTGTAATGTGTGGGGTCAGGATGGATGTAGTACAACGGTGTGTGTGATGTGTGGGGATCATAACGGATGTACCATGTAGCAGAGCTGTGTGTGTAATGTTTGGGAATCAGGATGGATGTTGTAGAGCTGTGTGTGGATCATAATGGATATGTATCATGTAGTATAGCTGTGTGGCACAACCAGAAACACTGGTACTATAATTTCCTAATAATTACCAGTGTATGTATGTATGTTTATATATATATATACACAGTTAGGGCCAGAAATATTTGGACAGTAGCACAATTTTCGCGAGTTGGGCTCTGCATGCCACCGCATTGGATTTGAAATGAAGCCTCTACAACAGAATTCAGGTGCAGATTGTAACGTTTAATTTAAAGGGTTGAACAAAAATATCTGATAGAAAATGTAGGAATTGTACACATTTCTTTACAAACACTCCACATTTTAGGAGCTCAAAAGTAATTGGACAAATAAACAGAACCCAAACAAAATATTGTTTTTTCAATATTTTGTTGCGAATCCTTTGGAGGCAATCACTGCCTTAAGTCTGGAACCCATGGACATCACCAAACGCTGGGTTTCCTCCTTCTTAATGCTTTGCCAGGCCTTTACAGCCGCAGCCTTCAGGTCTTGCTTGTTTGTGGGTCTTTCCGTCTGAAGTCTGGATTTGAGCAAGTGAAATGCATGCTCAATTGGGTTAAGATCTGGTGATTGACTTGGCCATTGCAGAATGTTCCACTTTTTTGCACTCATGAACTCCTGGGTAGCTTTGGCTGTATGCTTGGGGTCATTGTCCATCTGTACTGTGAAGCGCCGTCCGATCAACTTTGCAGTATTTGGCTGAATCTGGGCTGAAAGTATATCCCGGTACACTTCAGAATTCATCCGGCTACTCTTGTCTGCTGTTATGTCATCAATAAACACAAGTGACCCAGTGCCATTGAAAGCCATGCATGCCCATGCCATCACGTTGCCTCCACCATGTTTTACAGAGGATGTGGTGTGCCTTGGATCATGTGCCGTTCCCTTTCTTCTCCAAACTTTTTTCTTCCCATCATTCTGGTACAGGTTGATCTTTGTCTCATCTGTCCATAGAATACTTTTCCAGAACTGGGCTGGCTTCTTGAGGTGTTTTTCGGCAAATTTAACTCTGGCCTGTCTATTTTTGGAATTGATGAATGGTTTGCATCTAGATGTGAACCCTTTGTATTTACTTTCATGGAGTCTTCTCTTTACTGTTGACTTAGAGACAGACACACCTACTTCCCTGAGAGTGTTCTGGACTTCAGTTGATGTTGTGAACGGGTTCTTCTTCACCAAAGAAAGTATGCGGCGATCATCCACCACCGTTGTCTTCCGTGGACGCCCAGGCCTTTTTGAGTTCCCAAGCTCACCAGTGAATTCCTTTTTTCTCAGAATGTACCCGACTGTTGATTTTGCTACTCCAAGCATGGCTGCTATCTCTCTGATGGATTTTTTCTTTTTTTTCAGCCTCAGGATGTTCTGCTTCACCTCAATTGAGAGTTCCTTTGACCGCATGTTGTCTGGTCACAGCAACAACTTCCAAATCCAAAACCACACACCTGGAATCAACCCCAGACCTTTTAACTACTTAATTGATTACAGGTTAATGAGGGAGACGCCTTCTGAGTTAATTGCAGCCCTTAGAGTCCATTGTCCAATTACTTTTGGTCCCTTGAAAAAGAGGAGGCTATGCATTACAGAGCTATGATTCCTAAACCCTTTCTCCGATTTGGATGTGGAAACTCTCATATTGCAGCTGGGAGTGTGCACTTTCAGCTCATATTACCGTATATACCGGCGTATAAGACGACTTTTGAACCCCGAAAAATCTGCTCTGCAGTCGGGGGTCGTCTTATGCGCCGGTAATACAAAAAAAAAAAGTGTAAAAAAAAAAATCATTACTCACCTCCCCCGGCGTTCTGTCGCGCTCCGGCAGGATGTCGCTCGCTCCTCGTCCCCGGCGCAGCATTGCTTTCTGAATGCGGGTCTTGAAATCCCCGCTTCCAGAAAGCTAATACACACGCCGTCAGCCGGTACAGCTATTCAATGACAGCATTGAATGGCTGTGATTGGCTAAAACACACGTGGCTTCAGCCAATCACACTATTCAATGACATCATTGAATAGTGTGATTGGCTGAAGCCACGTGTGTTTTAGCCAATCACAGCCATTCAATGATGTCATTGAATAGCTGAACCGGCTGACGGCGTGTGTATTAGCTTTCTGGAAGCGGGGATTTCAAGCCCCGCATTCAGAAAGCAATGCTGCGCCGGGGACGAGGAGCGAGCGACATCCTGCCGGAGCGCGACAGAACGCTGGGGGAGGTGAGTAATGATTTTTTTTTTCTCCATTGTAATACCGGCGTATAAGGTGAAAGTTGGGGGGTCGTCTTATACGCCCCGTCGCCTTATACGCCGGTATATACGGTATATATATAATTGTATTTCTGAACATGTTTTTGTAAGCAGCTAAAATAACAAAACTTGTGTCACTGTCCAAATATTTCTGGCCCTAACTGTATATATAAGCGAAAGCACTCACTGACTGACTCGCCACTAATTCTCTAACTTTCCGTTGTCATACAAAGTTGAAATTTGGCAGGAGAATTCTATAGGTCTTAAATAGGAAAAGTAAACTAAAGCCACAACTCGATTATTCAATTATAAGAACGAAACTAAGTGATCCCCTATGTAATGTAACTAATAACACACATCTAAACCGCACAAATATGAAAATTGCCACGTCAATTCTTTACATTGTGATAGGAAAAGTAAAGGGGTTGCAACTTCAATATTCAATTCTAAGCGTGAAAAACTGTGAAAATCCACGATACATGAGAGAGTTCTTTTCTTAGAAACCACAAAGCTTAGGAAAATTATTTGTATATGAGGAGAATCTACCTCACTTCTGTGTGTATATACTGAGAAGAATCTACCTCACCTCTATGTGTATATACTGAGGAGAATCTACCTCCCCTCTATGTGTATATACTGAGGAGAATCTACCTCACCTCTATGTGTATATACTGAGGAGAATCTACCTCACCTCTATGTGTATATACTGAGGAGAATCTACCTCAGCTCTATGTGTATATACTGAGGAGAATATACCTCACCTCTATGTGTATATACTGAGGAGAATCTACCTCTCCTCTATGCGTACATACTGAGGAGAATCTACCTCCCCTCTATGTGTATATACTGAGAAGAATCCACCTCACCTCTATGAGTATATACTGAGGAGAATCTACCTCCCGTCTATGTGTATATACTGAGGAGAATCTACCTCACCTCCATGTGTATATACTGAGGAGAATCTACCTCACCTCCATGTATAGATACTGAGGAGAAACTATCCGACCTCTATGTGTATATACTGAGGAGAATCTACCTCCCCTCTGTGTGTATATACTGAGGAGAATCTACCCTCACCTCTATGTGTATATACTGAGGAGAATCTACCTCACCTCTATGTGTATATACTGAGGAGAATCTACCTCACCTCCATGTATAGATACTGAGGAGAATCTATCTGACCTCTATGTGTATATACTGAGGAGAATCTACCTCCCCTCCATGTGTATATACTGAGGAGAATCTACCTCCCCTCTATGTGTGTATATACCGAGGAGAATCTACCTCTTCTCTATGTGTATATACTGAGGAGAATCTACCTCCCATCTATGTGTATATACTGAGGAGAATCTACCTCACCTCCATGTGTATATACTGAGGAGAATCTACCTCCCCTCTATGTGTATATACTGAGGAGAATCTACCTCCCCTCTATGTGTATATACTGAGGAGAATCTACATCCCCTCTGTGTATATACTGAGGAGAATCTACCTCACCTCTGTGTACATACTGAGGAGAATCTACCTCACCTCTATGTGTATATACTGAGGAGAATCTACCTCACCTCTGTGTGTATATACTGAGGAGAATCTACCTTCCCTCTATGTGTATATACCGAGGAGAATCTACCTTCCCTCTATGTGTATATACCGAGGAGAATCTATCTCACCTGTATGTGTATATACTGAGGGGAATCTACCTCACCTCTATGTGTATATACTGAGGAGAATCTACCTCACCTCTATGTGTATATACTGAGGAGAATCTACCTTCCCTCTATGTGTATATACTGAGGAGAATCTACCTCACCTCTGTGTGTATATACTGAGGAGAATCTACCTCACCTCTATGTGTATATACTGAGGAGAATCTATCTCACCTGTGTGTGTATATACTGAGGAGAATCTACCTTACCTCTATGTGTATATACCGAGGAGAATCTACCTCACCTCCATGTGTATATACTGAGGAGAATCTACCTCACCTCTGTGTGTATATACTGCAAGGCTGTATAGTACATAAGGTAGTGGCCATGGACTGCAGGGATGGAGTATGCCTTTATGGCTGAGAACAGGCTGCAGCCTCTAGTCTGGGGGTAAATTTGAATAAAAGGGGGTGTGACCATTAAGGGTATAAAATCAGGTGAGTTGAGGAGGGGCACATTCTGCAGAGGGACATCAGTACATGCAGCCTGAGCAGAATCTAACGCTCCTCTATGTGTATACGTATTTTATTCTTTGATTCCTCTGAAATAACCATGACTTCATTAAATTTTCTGTGCAAGCAACACGTGAACATCGGTACTAAGTTAGCTCAGGCTGAGATGGGTATATTGTTAATATTTTGGATATAGTGCAAAATCATCAGCTACCATGAGGCAGTGGACTTGTGCGTTGCAGTAAAAATGAAATGTTAAAGTTGGCCATATCTGTTAAGATTTTTTTATGGCCAAGTATGGTACAAAGAGTATGGTCTACAGAAGAACACCTGAAGGTTTGCAGGTTTTACTATAATGATGGATTCATACGGGTGTATATCGGGCAGGTTTCACGTGCAGCCAATATACGCTGCCCCTTTGACGCAATGGTTTACAATTAGAGATGAGCGAACGAACTCGTTAAGGGCGATTTTGCAATCAAGCATCGATATTTTCGAGTACTTAGCTACTTGAGTAAAAAGATTCGGGGGGCGCCGAGGGGCGGGGGCGGCGTGGTGGAGCGGGGGGTAGCAGTGGGGAACAGGGGGGAGCTCTCTTTCTCTCTCTCTCCCCCCACTCCCCTCTGCAACCCCCCGCTCACCCCCGGTGCCCCCCGAATCTTTTTCCCCGAGTAGTCAGATACTCGAAAATAGCAATGCTTGATTGCGAAATCGCCCTTAACGAGTACGTCCGCTCATCTCTATTTACAATGCATCAGTGCACATGGGTGTCTTTCCACGGCATAAAAGCACCCGGCCAGCCAAGATAGTGCTTTTCGGTCGGGCGCTTTCATGCCGCCGGCTGCTTAGACTCCTATGGGAGCCTATGACAGTTGTCGGAGAAGGGAGGTGGGAAGCAGTTTAGAAGCATGGCGGCTAAACTCCCACCCGCTTCCCAGCTCCTCGTCGCCTCTTGCCGGCTATTTGCAGTGGGAGGGACAGGGCAGAGCTAAACTCCACCCCCATACTGCCCCCTCCTTTTGCTGGCTATGCCAAGGGGCAGAGGGGGAGCTTAACACACTAGCTTCCGCCTCCTCCCCTTGCAGAGAGCTGGCCCAACAGCATTGCTGGCTCGGCGTATATGCACCGGGGTTGGGCCATCTGAAATGTTAGCTTTGTGCGCCCGTTCACACATTTTTATGGCACCGGCGTGGTTGGCTGCCGTGACCACATGTTCTCGACTTGGCATCAGTTTCAGCTGAGTAACCCAATCCCGTAGGGGAGAGCCTGAGCGGTGCCTCTAGATCTCATAGATGAGTAAAGTGTGTTTTATTGGTTTTTATGCCATTTTCACACCATTGTCCAATGGCTGCCCAGAATGGTACCATGGGCTGTGGCATGGTATATGGAGCTGTGCTATAGCCACCCATCAGCTGCTTGGCAGGCATCTGAATATAGGTCATCAATATTATGTATTCAGCAATGCCAACATTCTGGGCTAATCTTCATTTTATGGGTTTTTACAACATGATGATACTAAATATGTAAAGTTCTCATACAGAAGTTTTCTTTTAATAGTTTTTTTTGATTCATTCTGCAATCGTGATCATTTCTAAAATGCATTGTGATGCTACTGTATTTGGAAGTATTAGGTTGCTTGTCAGTGTGACGGCCTCATTAAGCACTGACAAAGATAGGCTCAGTAGGTGAAAGGGGCTGCCATGTTTCTGGTATTGCAACTCAGCTGGACTAAAGTCAGTGCAGACCTGCAATACCACACACAGCCTGCGGACAAGTGCGGAGCTATTTTGGAAACCCCTTTAAATCCCTAATGGCTATGCATTTACTGTGTTGTGGGAAGGGGTTAAAGCCCTAGTTTATCTGTAAGGCCCCTTGGGATCACACACCCGAGTGATTTTCTCCCGCATCGCGGGGAAAAGAGTGCAATGTGAGGTTCCCAATGGAAACAACGGGAAAGATTTGCTAATCCTCCCCTGCGACTTTCAGGATGACTACTTTACACATTTTTGGGTACATATAATGTTTTGTGAATTGTTTAGTAATTTGTTTTTGGGAGGCAGGGCAAAAAAACCCCATCAATGCTGCCATTTCTTTACACATGGCAGGTCCGTGCTGCGAGAACAGATGGGACCTGACCTATCTGTGCGCAGGAGCTTCCACTGACTCCTATGGCAACTGGATTAACACGGATCGCGTGAACCAGCAAATTATGTTGCATGAAGGTAGATCGCGCCTTTAGGTTCGTTCACACGATTTTTGTTTTTACATTTTTATGTCCTTGTAGGGGACTTAAAAATGACATAATCCCAAATCCAATATGACAAACGCCAAGAGCAACTGACTAATAGGAAGTCCTAGTGTCCATCAATGTGACGGAGCCTCTGGACGGACCCTTAGATGGAATGTACTCACATGGTGCAGCAAATATAAATGTATTTTTCCCCCAATTCTCTGCAGTAAAGGCGCATCCACTCTGGGGATATGGGCGGCTTCTGGGGTGCAGTTCCTGTCTTATTAAAAGCTTCGGTCACTTTCAGACGAGTTGTTTGCTCAGCTGATCTGGAGTTCTACCGCTGTTCTCCTTCAGGTTCTGCAGGGTAACATCTCTGAGAAGCCCTTCAAGCATTTTACGCTGATGAACCAGCTGACTACAGGTGCAGCTTCGCCCCGTTGGTCACCACACTAATACACACAATTCCCAGGGGTAAGGGCTACAACCTTGCCCATAGCTGCAGAATGATGTCAGATATGCTACCATGTTTCCCCTACACCGATTTTCAGCTGGGGGCATCTCTGCTTTCCATCATATCATTGCGGCCGAGGAGTGCATGGTTTCCCTGCTCCTAAGGATGTGTCAGGAGACCTCCTATGGCACACACGTCAAACACAAGGCCCGGCACCTCTTCTTCTGTGGCCCACTGGCTGTGCAGCAAGTTCTGTCTGTCTGCAGGCGGCCTAAAACCACCACATGGGTAAAATCCCTAAAAACACCCTGGCCTTTAAGGGGTTAAAAAGTTGTGACTTTCTAAATACGTCAATGCAAAAGAGATTTTTTTTTTCAAAAGTAGTAAAATATGAAACTACATAAACTTGGTTTTGTCATGATCGTGCAGAATAAAAACAAAATCTGTCCTGAGGCGCAGCTCACTAATGCCCGCACATACCAGTAAAACCCAAAACAAAAACCTCTACTGCCCCAAATGGGGTCATTTGGAGGGTATTCACTGCCCCAGTTACCCAAGGGATTCTGCAAATGCCACATGGCATCCAAAAAGGATTCCAGCAAAATCTGCACCGTCCGTCTGAACAGCAGCTTACATGCGCCTTCGGGGGAATACCAGATTTGGAAACAATTAGGCAGCACATTTTGGGGTACTTTTTCTCCATTTGCAACTTCTGCACATTATTGGGAAAATTATAATTTTTCATTTTCGTGGCCCAATGTTGACATATTTCACCAAATACCTATGAAGTCAAAATGCTGACTACACCCCTTGTTCCAGTCCTCGAAGTGTGTAAAAGTGGGGTCCCTTTTGGGGGTTCCCAATGTACCCCAGGGGATTGGTGTCCAAAAATTATTCAGGCAAAAGCTGTGCTCCTTTCCTTGTGAGCCCAAACACAGTTTATGTGGGACCCATGGGGGGGGATTCCTAACACTGCAGATTCTGGGGAAGGAATAGAAGAAATTTCTAAGTTTAAAAAAAATATATTAAACCGGCAAAAAGATAAAATTAACCAATTTGTCATTCAGCTAAAGTGTTACAGACTTTGTAAATGCCATTATGAACACTTAGGCCGGCTGCACACGGCCGTGACGGGCTCCGCCACCGAATGTTCCGCAGCGAAGCCCGTCAAGGCGCCCCCCAGAGACCCCATACTTACCAGCGGATCCGGCGCTCTGGGTCCCGCATGACGCTTCCCCGCCCACCACCGCCGCGTCACATGACACGCCCACCGCATCATATGACGTGGCGGCGGTAGGCAGGGAAGCGTTGTGCTACAGCGGGAGATAGTGTGAACGGATGGCTTCCATTGACTGCAATGGAAGCCGTCCGCGCGTACACCCGCGGCAAATAGAGCATACCGCGGGTGAGGTCGGGTGATTTCACGGTGCGGAATTCCGCGGTGTGTGCCCTGAGCTATTAGGTTCAATAGAACCTAATAGCTGCGGGCAATGCAGCGGATTTTCGCCGCAAATTACGCGGCGGAAATCCGTTCGTGGGAAGGAGGCCTTAGAGGGGTGCAGTTTTTAAAATGTGGCGGGTTAGGGGGTTTCTAATGTTTAGGTCCTTCAGAGTCAATAAGAAATACGCTTTGGACACTTTCTTCAAAATTTGAAAAGTTGCTGCTATATTAAAAAGCCTAAAAAATAAGAGGCACGTAAAAGTGATGGCAACACTTTGTCCAGATGGCAGTTATTAACCCTTTGGTGTGGCATGAGTCTTACAAGCAGAAAAATTCAAAATGTGAAAATTGCTAATTTGTCTCCATTTTCTGTAAAGTTGTTTTAATAAATAATGTTAGGGAGTTTATAGTTCAAAAGTCGTAAACCCCAAAAAATACTAAACTCTTGTAAGACTGTAACTGCCCAACCCAAAGGGAGAGCATGCCACCGTACGGCACGGTCAACAAACTACGGCGGAAGGTCCGGCACCAAGAAATACAAGTGATACAACACATTCCATGTACTCCAAAGCAAGGCCATAAAAAACTACAACCGGTCCAGCAAAAACACAAGCCATCACAGGAGACAATGACTGATGACTAGGGCCTGAAATAGGCTGGTCATTAAGTGGTTAAACTGACTTGTGGTAGCTAAACACACAATATACTGTACTACATGCCACGTCATTGACATGGGCCTACAGCTTATCACCCACAGGCGGCCTGAAGTCCTCCTCTATCTCTTCCGAAGGGGCGTAGCTTTAGGGGTGCAAGAGGAGCCTTAGGGGACTTAACCCTTTCCAATCCACTGTCTGACCTGTGAAGACATTATGATTTAAGGCTGTACAGCTTCGATGTTGGAAGACGTCCGTCGGGGTTCTCTTACTGTATATTGCCAGCCCCTCTGCTGTCGGAGCCTATCCAATGTGTCACATCATGCAGTACTGGCTTTAGCCAGCAGATAGCGCCGTTGTATAACGGCAGAAAAAGAGTAAGCCCCCTAGGAAAACCAGAATACAAATTGGATTGGAAAGGGTTAAAGGCCCTGTCATCACATAAGAAAACACCAGTATCATAAATCACACATGGTAAGTACAGATGTTGCCACTACACAGGGGTCAGAGCAGTGGCTTACCCCCTGACCTTGGCAGGCGCTGCGGGGCAGATTCATGAAACATGTAAAATGAAATACTCTTCTTTGCCCATAGCAACCAATCAAAGTGCCGTTTTCATTTGTATCCTCCTCTGGTAAAATGAAAGCTGCACTGTGATTGGTTGTTGGGGACAACTAAAACAGGTTATTTTCTCTTAAAGGTATGTTTACACATAGCGGGAATTCTGCAGCATTTTCGCATGCATTAGTGCAAGTTTCCACAGCTGATTTCAGAAGACACAGCACTTTCCTCACCAAAATCTTGGTACTGTCAGCGCTCTCTGGTACCCAGCAGCCTCTAGTGAGCGCAGCACCGCTCGTAAGTTGGTGCGGACATGGCATCACCTGACCAGCAGCGCTGCGCTCAGTAGAGGCCGCATGCTACCTGGGGAAGGGGAGACTTCACAGGTGAGGGGAGCGCTGTACCTCCTGAAATCAGCTGCGGGGACACGGCCAATTCCAAGTCCCAATGGGGTTTTGGATGCAGAAATGCTGCAGAATTGGCCACAGAATTTTCGGCTACGTATAAACTCACTCTTAGACGCTTTCATAAATCCACCCCAACGTTCTATCCCAGTGGACAGACTTGACATTTTTTAGGGTTCTGTATTGAGATGGAAGCCACTAATGATAGTGGAAGAAACCAGAAAACTTGGAATATATGACTATTGTTGGAAATTCAAAACTGAAGTATAAGTGAAACCTAACATTATTATAGCACTGATATTCATTAGTCAGGGCCAATTCTGCCATCAGGTGGAGGGAGATGACCAACTGCAAAGGGGCATACAGAAAGAACTCCCTCCGTGCTGCCCGCTCCCGCTGGTGCTTCCTGCCCACCCTGCACTGCTAATATTAACCATTAAAGCACAGTAACTCTCTTAGTCTTTTTGGGTGCCTGGCGGCACAGTGTGCATTTTAGGTCCGGCTCCCATGTCCAACCCTCTAGTTCCTCCTATTGTAAGGCATCAGGCACAGAGAGAAGGATGGAAGGGGCACATTGCACCAGGCCGAGCACAGAGACAGACCAGGAGGTGAGTGAGAAAGGTAATCATTAATACGCACTAATATTAACAGGGTGGGGCAGTCAGAGAGTAGCAGGGTTGGTGGTGGAGCTGTAATAAAAGCAGCACTATCATAATAGGGGCCACAAAAGGGAGGACTATTACTGTAGAAGAACAAAAGGGGGAACTATTACTGTGGGGTCAGCATAGAAGGGGCATTATTACTATAGGAGCCACAAAAGAGGATACTATTACTGTAGGAACCACACATAGGGCACATTATTACTAAGGGTGTCATAAAGGCATCTGTTTATTGTAAGAGGCATTGTAAGCTTATGGTGAACACAGTAGGGAAATTGTTACTGAATGTGGGGTAATAGTACCGAGAGGAGCTTTAGCACTGAGACAAGTTGTGACAGGAGAAAGTTGTCATTGTGGTCTGGACAGATAGAGAAGAAAAGGAAAAGCAGATAATTCTAATGAGGAGACATTACCTGTGATTACTGAATGCAATTTCTCTCCTGTAGAAAAGTAGTGTTTACGCCTTGGACACATGGTACTTATCGCAACAGGAGGTAATCATATGTTATGTGGATAGAACTGACTTCCCGATGCAACAACTGGAATCAGTGAAAGCACCGACCCCCACTGTTAACCCACTTATGTTCCAGTAAAACTGTAGATCACGGCATAGAGATGGAGCATGCTTGCTTTCTGACGTCACCAGCCTTCCACCATGTAATCCCAGAGGGACAGTGGGTTGTCATAGCAGAAGTAGTGCAATGCATTATCACAGCTTTTCTGGTTCAAGTCCCCTATAGGAACATAAATATATATATACTAGGTGATATACCTGGCCTCGCCAGAGTTAATTTGATACAGGTGTTTACGTGTTGTTTGCACGGAAAATTTTATGAAGTCACGGTTACTTCAGAGTAACCAAGGAATAAAATATGTGTACACATAGAGGAGCGTTAGATTCTCATCAGGCTGCATGTACCGATGTTCCTCTGCAGAATGTGCCGCCCCTCACACTCTCCTCATTTAGGGTTTATAGTCCACAAGTCCTGCAGTACTCAGTCAGTATGCAGTTTCCAGCAGAGGTGTATTCTAATATCATGCAGAGCCACATTCCAGGGATCATGGACCTCCAATCCCCTCCAACATCCACACAATAGCAAAAGTGGCAGCATCAGCAGTGTTTAAATAAAGTAGTAAATCTTTATTGCTCAATGTTAAAAACGGGCAACGTTTCGACTGCTATAGTCTTTCTCAAGCCCAGGTTTGAGAGACTATAGCAGTTGAAACATTGCCTGTTTTTAACATGGAGCAATAAAGATTTACTACTTTATTTAAACACCGCTAATGCTGCCACTTTTGCTATTCTCCTCATTTAGGAGCTAAAGAATGCTCGCACCAAATTTCCCGCTTGTACGACACCAAGAAGTTGCATTACATAGAGGTGCACTTACTTTTGCAATTAGCATTATATAATCGAGTTGTGGCCCCTTTGCTTTTCCTATTTAGGACCTAGAGAATGCTCCTGCCAAATTTCATGTTCATACAACACCAGGAAGTTAGAGAATTAGATTTGGTACATTACACAGGGGTGCTAATACTTTTGTACTTAGCATTGAATAAGTTGTGCTTTAGAATTCTCCCTGCTCAGCTTTCAAATCCCCCGCTGTCAGCACTGTGGAAGTAAGCGCTGTGATTAGATCGAGCGCCGGCCAATCACAGCCGGCACTCAATCCAATCACAGCCTGACAGCGGGGGATGACAGAGCCAAGCAGAGAGGACAACGAGTAATGACAGCAGGGAGGTTTCCAGCAGCTTGCCGCGCCGCCGCCGGGAACACAGACACTGACTGGGAGGCGAGTATAGAGGGTTTTTCTTCCCAGTATATACTTGAGTATAGTACGGCTTATACTCTAGTCAATAAGTATTCCCAATTTTTTTTTGCTAAAACTTATTGACTCAGCTTATACTCGGGTCGGCTAATACTCCAGTATATCAGTTATATATTTTTTAATGAATTTTATATAATGTGTAACTTATATAACTGTGTGTATATATATATTTATAATTCTAATTTGCACAATAATGTTTAAGTGGGGTACATTATAGTCCATATAAATGTATATTTCTGAGATATAGTCCTAGATTTAGGGGGAAACCCACTGCCTCACTTCACAACCTGAGGTTTTTACTAAAGGCCCATTTACACACAAAGATGATCGCTCAATATTCGTTCAACAGATAGGGAGAAGGACAGTTTGAGCGATCATTTTGCATAAGCTGTTAATGGGCATTAATGCTTATTAGTAGCTTATTAGCTTCATTTGCATGTAAATGAGCCTCAGTTTGCTGTATGCAGATAACAGCAGATGGTCTGTTACCTGCATATGTACTGGCCCAGTGGCTTCAACAGAACACACACCAACACTTGTCCTGTCTCACCTGTCTATGTGCCATCCATGGACATAGAAGATGCCGTCTGTAGGAGAGACCCTGTTTCCCCCCTTCTCTCCACTAAGCCTGGAGCTTAGCCTGATGTCAACTGTTCTCTCATTGGCTGATAGTCAGATTCAATTTCACTGGTGCAGAGTCTAAGGGCAGCAAAGCCATAACACAAGTCCCTATGCAAGAATGGGAGGAGTCCAGAAAGTGCAGGAAGGAAACAGCGGAGATAAAAGGGAGTGACAGTGAGCAGTTAGGCAGACTCAGCCAGGTGGAGAGAGTAGTCAGAGGAGGTGGGGATAGGAGCAGTTCAGTCATGTTAGAGAGGAGGAAGTACCCGTACGAGAGCAAGTCAGCAGTGCAAGACGTCGTCTTCCAAGGTAGAGCGTGGTGTAAACCCGCTCCCTTGGCACCCCACAGGAGGAGGAGAGAAGAACCTTTTTGAGGTCCGCCTTCTACAAACAGTGAGTCATAGCTACCCAGTGAATTCAAAGCCAGGATTAGCGGTTCAGCCACTTGTCCCTCTGCTTCATATACGCTTCACTAAAATCTAAATCAGTCCTTCATCTAAAGCAGCCAGTGTCTCACCAAACAATTCAGAGGAGAGAAAGGAGAGCGTTGAAGTCAGGTCTTAATCAAATCAATATCACTGTATTTCTTATCGTGTCCAATTGGCTGCTTAGTGCCGTATCTTCGTGTACCTGTTGCAAATACTTTTACAGAGAACTGTGAATTCAATTTGTATTTCAAATATCAAAGTTAGTAAATCTGTAAACTCCCAGATTTCTAAACTATTGTTAGAGTCGACTTATTTCTTCGGCATTCCATCCCTAAGGGTCCAGTTGGAGAGTTGGCGTCATTGTGACAAAACTAGGTCTTCCGGCCATATGTGCTACAGTAAGTTCTTTGGAGCCATTACACATACAGCCCCTTTGTTCTGCCACAGGAGTGCAGCCGAATACAATGTTATCAGCACTCCCATGGAGAATCACAGCGTGCAGTCCCTGCTATCAGCTCTTCAGCCGAAGAATGGATTTTAAACTCAACTTAAAGTCATCGTTCAGCCAAAAAGCTAATGGTAGCATTTACATGCAACGATTATGGCCCAAAAGACATTGCTTGAGCGAATTTTGACAATAATCGTTCCATGTAAATGGGGTTAAGAAGGATTGCTGGAACAAGCGCTTGATTGACAACCTATATTCTCTTCTGCACTTTATCTGCCACTAATAATATGGCCCCATCCGAAGGAAATACAAGCTTTTTGTCTCTCAGAACAAATGACGATAAAGTTGTTGGAGGTCACAGGGACCCGCATGGCAATCTGGTGACATCATCACACCGCCTGCCGCTGGACCCGAGCTAAAGTACACTGTGGAACCTCCACACGTAGAATAAGTGTCTATGAAGGGTCACATGATCACGGGAGACGCTGGGATGACGTCGCCGACACGCCCGCTGCTCTTTCTAGGGGAGGGCAACATCACAGCCCCTACAGAAACAGGTGACATTTAATAATATGACATATATATATATGTGTGTGTTTGTCTATGTGTAATATATGCTTGAGAAAGGCCTGGATTATACACTGAAAAGCATTGCATGATTCCGATCACTGTATACATTTTTTTACTTTTTGCCTTATACTTGCTGTATATTTTTTATATACATGATGGCATGAATTAGTTCTACCTGCACTTTCTTTGGACTTAGAAAACAAAGGGCATTACAAACGAACACCACGGGAATACCAGTGCCACAATGTGTCACTGAAACTTTAGCACAGCACGAGCGCAATAGGAATTTTCTCCAGCACTCCGTTGCAGGGAGAGGGTACTCAACTTTGCATTTACATTCACCTGCAGTAACTTGAATCCCATTGACTTGAGATATTTGATGACTTGGTATTGCATTAGAGAACATTGCATTGAAACACGTTCTCAGGGGGGCTGTGGCAACACATGGTAGGAACACACTTCCAGCTTTTATCCCTGGCTTTGACTGATGCTTTGCAGACAAATTACTGACATCTTCCTTTCCTGTACTCCTCTGTCTTTCTTCTATCTCCTCTGCTAGAACCCCAGCACCTATTTCCTTGTTAGGTAATCACACTTAGGCCTCCTTCACACGGGCGACAAAGTCGCGCGATTTTGTATCATTGCTACGATGCTACAAATCGCATGTATGTGAAGCCCGTGGTTTCCTATGGGTTCCTTCACACATGAGATGTTTTGTAGCCGGCTACAAAACGACACACAAACCTCGCAGGTCCGGTGATATGCCCGTGACACGCTAGGTTTTGTAGCCCATGTTTCTCTATGGAGCCTTCCTCTCTGTTGCATCACATCGCACAAAAACGCGGTTTGCATGCAATGCGATGCAACTTTGACAGTAGCAGATGCTACAAAGTCGTGTGATTTTGTAACGTCACATGCGACTTTGTAGCGCTACAAAAGCGAGGTATTGCTGCGAGAAAATCGCAGCGATATCATATGGTGCAGCGATGCGATTTTCTCGCAGCGATGCAGTGTCGCCCGTGTGAAGGAGGCCTTAGATGTACTCCCTGTAACTCCATGACTAGACTCCAGAACTAGACTACTTCTTAGAAGACTTTGTGTAGATGTTCGCCTTGTAACTCACTGGTCTCTATTTCTGGCTGTCTTCTCTCAGCTATCTCCAAAACTAGACTTCCTCCATGGCTGAGCTCCAGGACTAGACTGCCTAACCACACCCAAGTGCTAGCTTTTATACCTCCCCCTAACCAATCCTGGGGTAGAGGAAATTATCTCTACCCAATCCCAGGGCTAGCTAGAGGTGATTGACAAGACACAGAAGGTTAGGTTACATTCTGCAAAGTCATTCACAAGTTATCTAGTGAGACACCAGCCAATCAGAGCCAGTGCTCGATGAACCAATCACAGCCATTCGGTATAGTATCCAGACATATTTGAGTCCTTGCCATAGGACTGACCACGGCGGTTTGTTTGTGAAATTTTGTTCTCATTAAGAAAATCCACAACAGTGTCAGAGTCTTTGCTCCATGAGAAAAGATGGCGATGAACATCAAGAAACGCTCCTCAGGCTCACGGCCTTCAATGTATCGGACAGTTGATCTGTGTGTGAAGCTCTTGTCCCTTTACTTAAACAATGTCTGGTGATAAATATGACGGGTTCCTTTTCCAGGATTTCCATACAGTTTGAGATGTTCTTCCAAGAAGGAGTCTAATGCCTAAATAGTTGCCATTTTCTGTTAACCCAATCAGCTGAGTTTCTCCACAAATGCCAAACCGCTGAAGGCAAGAAGTCGAATTACAGAAACCCCACAAGTCAACACTTAGTCAATATTCCTGCTGAGCGATGTTGTTCGAGTAATAACGAATCTACACTTGTGATGCTCTTCATGTTCTACAATAACATGGCTGTGCTTCCAGTCATTCATCCCCGATGTAACCAATGGATCCTTTCTTGGACAACAAGCGACATACAAAGCAGTACAATTGTCCTTGGGATGGGGAATAGAGCCGCCATTCCCGCTTGTACACATAAATACCTCGTCCTCATACTCTCTACTGCAGCTGTTTCATGATTCTGACATGAAGAGGGCCCACTACGAATCCAGTAATCTACTGTTAGTATCTTTAACCCCTTAAGGACCAGGCTGTTTTGTACCTTAAGGACCAGGCACTTTTTAGGGATTTTACCATGTGGTGGTTTTACTGCCCTATTTTTTTTTTCCTTCAGCTATTAAAATTAATTTTGCAGCGTTTTTTTCCCATGACACATAGGGCTATTTTTTAATATCATTTTCACTGACTTTGTTTTTGTTTTTTCGTCTTAGTTTTTAACACACTCAGATTAAACACCCCTGTAATACGAACCTCACATGGTCGCCTACAGGACTTCACCAGAGCAGCACCCATCCTCTGGAACACTCTACCCCAAGGCATCCAGACAATCCCCGACGCACCAAATTTCAGATGCCCCCTAAAAACACAACTCTTCAGGGAGGCATACCAAATCTCCTGACCTAGTCTCCCGCCCCCCCACCTTCCACCCTGCCTATCACATACGACCTCTACCCCTGCACCTCCTTACCGCATCCACCTTGCTTGCTTCCTAATAACTCATTTCCCGTACTGCCTGTGTTCCCCAATGCCTTATTTCCCCTCCCCCTCCCCATACCTGCTGTATCACTCCCACCCCGTTGACTTCAAACTGATTGTATATCACATGTAATCGTTGTATTGTTTGTGTTCCCCCTGTCTATGTAAGCGCTGCGGAAAAAGTTGGCGCTATACAAATAAAGATTATTATTATGGGAAGTAAGCTAAAAGAAAAAAGACAATCTGACACTTTTCCCCTGTAGCTGGGGTATCAATAGAAGCTTTAGTTACAGGGGAAACATCCCCTGTAGTGACAATAGTCAGCAGCTGATCAGGGTCTGCAAGGTCCCTGCAGCTCTGCTATAACAGAGGGCACCCGGCGGTCATGTGATTGTTGGGTCACGTAGTGAAAGAAATGCTTCCACTTTCACTTCTTAGTATATAGCGCCCATTGAGCTCTATGTACCCGGAAAGGAGAGGAAAGTAATTAAAAACAGCTTCTTCCTTCTCCTCCAGGTCCTCAGCTGGGGCTAAAAGCTGAGAACCCTACCTGCTTCTGCCTGATTGCAGCAGCAGAGACTTTAATCCTACACTGTACATCTGCTATAGGGCGGGATTAAAGCCTAGGACCAAGCACCGTATATTTACCTCACTTGATCCTTAAGGGGTTAATGTTCCACAGCCCCGGACTTTTCTCTTTGACTGGGAACTCCTTTACTGTTACAGATTTGGGTATTTTCTCTTGTAAATTGTCACCAGCAGCAGCAACAGGAATTAGGTCTGCTGAAACTGGATGATTTTTGGCAGGAATGGTATTCGTGGCTGACGCTGCACATGTGTTGAACCACGTTGTTAATTTTGAAAGTTTTCCAATTTCCTCCTTCTCCTCTGCAGCTCTCTTCCTCTTCTGCGCTCCACTCAAAACATTACATTTCATTTCTGCTTAAAAGGGTTATTCACCTGGAAATATATATTATATGGGGATGCGGTGGCACCGGACGCCCTCAAGAAAACTCGGGAGGATCAGCGAGTTAGTAACCGGTGACCTAGACCAGAGAACCAGAAGTCTAAGTCTCTAGGGTCCATTTACCTCTTGTAGACATCTGTTCATAGTGCCTGGCTACTTTACACTAGAAAGTAACAAGACGGTGTACTACAAAGATGATCCACAGATCCACAAGACGATGTACTACAAAGATGATCCACAGATCCACAAGACGATGTACTACAAAGATGATCCACAGATCCACAAGACGATGTACTACAAAGATGATCCACAGATCCACAAGACGATGTACTACAAAGATGATCCACAGATCCACAAGACGATGTACTACAAAGATGATCCACAGATCCACAAGACGATGTACTACAAAGATGATCCACAAGACGATGTACTACAAAGATGATCCACAGATCCACAAGACGATGTACTACAAAGATGATCCACAAGACGATGTACTACAAAGATGATCCACAAGACGATGTACTACAAAGATGATCCACAGATCCACAAGACGATGTACTACAAAGATGATCCACGATGATCCACAAGACAATGAACTACAAAGATGATCCACGATGATCCACAAGGCGATGAACTACAAAGATGATCCACGATGATCCACAAGACGATGTACTACAAAGATGATCCATGATGATCCACAAGACGATGTACTACAAAGATGATCCACAAGACGATGTACTACAAAGATGATCCACAAGACGATGTACTACAAAGATGATCCACAAGACGATGTACTACAAAGACGATCCACGATGATCCACAAGACGGTGTACTACAAAAGACGATCCACGATGATCCACAAGACGGTGTACTACAAAACTGTGTACTACAAAGACGATCCACAATGATCCACAAGACGATGTACTACAAAGATGATCCACGATGATCCACAAGACGATGTACTACAAAGATGATCCACGATGATCCACTAAACGATGTACTACAAAGATGATCCACAAGACGATGTACTACAAAGACGATCCACGATGATCCACAAGACGGTGTACTACAAAAGACGATCCACGATGATCCACAAGACGGTGTACTACAAAACTGTGTACTACAAAGACGATCCACAATGATCCACAAGACGATGTACTACAAAGATGATCCACGATGATCCACAAGACGATGTACTACAAAGATGATCCACGATGATCCACTAAACGATGTACTACAAAGATGATCCACAAGACGATGTACTACAAAGACGATCCACGATGATCCACAAGATGGTGTACTACAAAGACGATCCACGATGATCCACAAGACGATGTACTACAAAGATGATCCACGATGATCCACAAGATAATGTACTACAAATATGATCCACAAGACGATGTACTACAAAGATGATCCACAAGACGGTGTACTACAAAGACGATCCACGATGATCCACAAGACGGTGTACTACAAAGACGATCCACGATGATCCACAAGACGGTGTACTACAAAGATGATCCACGATGATCCACAAGACGATGTACTACAAAGATGATCCACGATGATCCACAAGACGATGTACTACAAAGATGATCCACGATGATCCACAAGACGATGTATTACAAAGATGATCCACGATGATCCACAAGACGACGTACTACAAAGATGATCCACAAGACGATGTACTACAAAGACGATCCACAAGACGATGTACTACAAAGATGATCCACAGATCCATTTGTTCTATTATAGAACTTATGAATAATTTGCAAAAGAAATTCTGGGTAATTTGAAAGTGAAACAGAAAGCGTCAAAGTTAAAGTCTTCATACCTGATAGATTGGAGCCAGGTTCGTATCCCGCCACACAAGATATATGATACAAGGTGCATTGAAATGTTAATCTATTTAGTATGGGGCCCCTATGCTTGTGAGGCCCCTGGGCAAGTGCCCTCCTGGCCCTTGCATTAAGATGGCGCTGTGCTTATTGTATCACTAGCAACATGTTATCGTCAAAATAATTCAAATACCCACAAAACCTTCATAAGACGTTTTATTCCAAAGTGTCCAAAGTCACCACAGAAAATCCTGTTTTGTCGAATTGAAGTCACTTTAGAAATCATCTAGGGATTTAACCCTTTGGGACTATTTTTGGACCATTGATCATCTGAAGTTTTAACTTAGACTTTACAGATTTTGGTAAAGTTAACCCCTTAGTGACTGCCAATGTGCTTTTTTTAACTGACATCACTGATGGGCTTTTAACCTGCACATACATCTTTTTAAGGAGATGGATTGGCTGACTACGGACTGCCAGGCACCCTTATATTCCACAATCAATACCAACTGCAGCATGTAAGAAGATGGCAGGTGGAGGGGCAGAGGTGTAGGAAGGGGGGTGCAGCAGGTGCGGCCTGTCCTGGGTGCTATCAGTGTGGGGAATGACAGCTTAGCTGTGGTCCTGCCAGTCGTCCAGTCCTCTCACATCCCCCACTCCCCGCTCTCACAGTCAGGCTGGCTGCAGTGGTGGGGTGGACCGGCAGCAAAGAGGGACAGAAAGTTGAGCCCTCACCCTCAACTTCTTGTCCCTATTGCTCTGTCACTGCCTTCTGCAGCAGCTACTGGTACCTATCCAGATGGCACAACTTGGCTTCAGCCTGCTGGTTTCCCTGGTAGTGGTGGCCCTGGCATGAAAGGGTAAGTGGCACTGCTTGTATCTGCAGTCGTACGGGAGACACAATGGGCCAGACTGCTGTAGAGATGCTGGAGGTGCAGTGGTTCTCAGGCTGCTTGTGTGGAGCATGGATTCTCAGGTGTAAGCCTGTACTTCTAGGGCAGGGGTGTCAAACTCATTTTCACTGAGGGCCACCTCAGCTTTATGGATGCCTTCAAAGGGCCGATTCTAATTGTAAGACAGTAAAGTAAAAGTGAACCCCACAGTGGCCCGATTGGTAATAAGGTTCCCCGTAGGGGCCAGTGACGCACACCATTCTGCGCATACACACGCACAGACGCACACATTCTGTGCATACACACGCACAGACGCACACATTCTGTGCATACACACGCACAGACGCACACATTCTGTGCATACACACGCACAGACGCACACATTCTGCGCATACACACACACACCATTCTGCACATACACCCGCGCAGACGCACACCACTCTGCGCATACACTCACACAGACGCACACCATTCTGCGCAGACGCACACCATTCTGCGCACAGACGCATACAGAAGCACACCATTCTGCGCATACACACACACACACCATTCTGCACATACACCCGCGCAGACGCACACCACTCTGCGCATACACTCAGACGCACACCATTCTGCGCAGACGCACACCATTCTGCGCACAGACGCATACAGACGCACACCATTCTGCACATACACACGCACACCATTCTGCGTATACACCCGCGCAGACGCACACCATTCTGAGCATACACCCGCACAGACGCACACCATTCTCCGCATTCACCCGCACACCATTCTGCGCATACACCCGCACAGACGCACACCATTCCGTGCATACGCACACCATTCCGCGCACAGACGCATACAGACGGACACCATTCTGCGCATACAAACGCACACCATTCTGCGCATACACCGGCACAGATGCACACCATTCTGCGCATACACCCGCACAGACGCACACCATTCTGCGCATACAAACGCACACCATTCTGCGCATACACCGGCACAGATGCACACCATTCTGCGCATACACCGGCACAGACGCACACTATTCTGCGCATACACCCGCACAGACGCACACCATTCTGCGCATACACCGGCACAGACGCACACCATTCTGCGCATACACCGGCACAGACGCACACCATTCTGCACATACACCCGCACAGACGCACACCATTCTGCACATACACCCGCACGGATGCACACCATTCTGCACATACACCCGCACAGATGCACACCATTCTGCACATACACACGCACACCATTCTGCGCATACACCGGCACAGACGCACACCATTCTGCACATACACCGGCACAGACGCACACCATTCTGCACATACACCGGCACAGACGCACACCATTCTGCACATACACCCGCACACACGCACACCATTCTGCACATACACCGGCACGGACGCACACCATTCTGCACATACATCGGCACGGACGCACACCATTCTGCGCATACACCCGCACGGACGCACACCATTCTGCACATACACCGGCATAGACCCACACCATTCTGCGCATACACCGGCACAGACGCACACCATTCTGCACATACACCCGCATGGACGCACACCATTCTGCGCATACACACGCACACCATTCTGCGCATACACACGCACACCATTCTGCGCATACACACGCACACCATTCTGCGCATACACACGCACACCATTCTGCGCATACACACGCACACCATTCTGCGCATACACACGCACACCATTCTGCGCATACACACGCACACCATTCTGCGCATACACACGCACACCATTCTGCACATACACATGCACAGATGCACACCATTCCACACATACACCGGCACAGACGCACACCATTCTGCATATACACCGGCACAAACGCACACCATTCTGCACATAAACCCGCACAGACGCACACCATTCTGCACATACACACGCACAGACGCACACCATTCTGCACATACACCGGCACAGACGCACACCATTCTGCACATACACCGGCACAGACGCACACCATTCTGCACATACACCCGCACGGACGCACACCATTCTGCACATACACCCGCACGGACGCACACCATTCTGCACATACACACACAGACGCACACCATTCTGCACATACACACGCACACCATTCTGCGCATACACACGCACAGACGCACACCATTCCGCACATACACCGGCACAGACGCACACCATTCTGCATATACACCGGCACAATGGCACAACATTCTGCACATAAACCCGCACAGACGCACACCATTCTGCACATACACACGCACAGACGCACACCATTCTGCACATACACCCGCACAGACGCACACCATTCTGCACATACACCCGCACGGACGCACACCATTCTGCACATACACACGCACAGACGCACACCATTCTGCACATTCACCCGCACAGACGCACATCATTCTGCGCATACACACGCACACCATTCTGCACATACACACGCACAGACGCACACCACTCTGCGCATACACCTGCACGGACGCACACCATTCTGCACATACACACACACAGACGCACACCATTCTGCACATACACACGCACAGGCGCACACCATTCTGCACATACACACGCACAGGCGCACACCATTCTAAACATATACGCACACTATTAGACATATATACGTACAGACACACATATATACATATACACACAAGGACACTTCTGCATTTTGATACACATATTTATACTTACCTGCATCCAATATGGTCCCACTGGCAGGTATACCGGCTGCTCTCAGTCCTTCTTGGGGCGGTGAGAGGAGGTCGGCGCTGACCAGGCTCTCACCCTGCAGCTGCTCCTCCTCAGTGTCACTCTCATGTTCTCCGCAGGCTTCCTCCCTCCTCCGCGGCCGTTGTCAGTCTGCTATCGGCACTCCTCTATTACTGTCTGCACTATACAGAACAAGCCGATAGAAGATCGCCTATTGACAGCAGCACGGAGGGTGAGGCAATCTACTGCACAGCCGGCGGGCCACAGAACATCAGGCGGCGGGCCACAGAACATCAGGCGGCGGGCCTTGTGTGTGACACCTGTGCTCTAGGGAATACATGATGTGCCTAACAGATACAGCCATGATCCGTAAGATGTGTATAAATATCTATCACGGTGCATCACGTGTTCACCAGATTGGTATAAAGGAGTACAGGCTTTCTCTAGGGTGACTCCATCCCCACTGTGGCCGGCTGGGCGGCCTGTACTACTAGTTGTCAGAAACACAATCCCTCCCTAGAAGAAGTTGTCAAAATCTAATGAGACTTTATCTGTGATTGTAACGTTATAAGTTATTACAATATCAGAAAATGTATTGTAGAAAACTGACCCCTGGGTGGGAGGCTCTAGTACCCTGATGTACCGCCTCTAGCTTGGATACAAGATGTGATACAGGCAGGCATGGAGGCTCTAGTACCCTGTTGTACCGCCTCTAGCTTAGATACAAGATGTGATACAGGCAGGCATGGAGGCTCTAGTACCCTGATGTACCACCTCTAGCTTGGATACAAGATGTGATACGGTAGGCATGGAGGCTCTAGTGCCCTGATATACCACCTCTAGCTTGGATACAAGATGTGATACGGGCGGGCATGGAGGCTCTAGTGCCCTGATATACCACCTCTAGCTTGGATACAAGATGTGATACGGGCAGGCATGGAGGCTCTAGTACCCTGTTGTAAAACCTCTAGCTTGGATACAAAATGTGATACGGGGGGGCATGGAGGCTCTAGTACCCTGATGTACCGCCTCTAGCTTGGATACAAGATGTGATACGGGCGGGCATGGAGGCTCTAGTGCCCTGATATACCACCTCTAGCTTGGATACAAGATGTGATACGGGCAGGCATGGAGGCTCTAGTACCCTGTTGTAAAACCTCTAGCTTGGATACAAAATGTGATACGGGGGGCATGGAGGCTCTAGTACCCTGTTGTACCACCTCTAGCTTGGATACAAGATGTGATACGGGCAGGCATGGAGGCTCTAGTACCCTGTTGTACCGCCTCTAGCTTGGATACAAGATGTGATACGAGCAGGCATGGAGGCTCTAGTACCCTGATGTACCACCTCTAGCTGGGATACAAAATGTGATACGGGCAGGGATGGAGGCTCTCGTACCCTGATGTACCACCTCTAGCTTGGATACAAGATGTGATACGGGCAGGCATGGAGGCTCTAGTACCCTGTTGTACCGCCTCTAGCTTGGATACAAGATGTGATACGGGCAGGCATGGAGGCTCCAGTATCCTGTGGTACCGCCTCTAGCTTGGATACAAAATGTGATACGGGGGGCATGGAGGCTCTAGTACCCTGATGTACCACCTCTAGCTTGGATACAAAATGTGATACGGGGGGCATGGAGGCTCTAGTACTCTAATGTGCCACCTCTAGCTTGGATACAAGATGTGATACCAGCAGGCATGGAGGCTCTAGTACCCTGATGTACCACCTCCAGCTTGGATACAAGATGTGATACCAGCAGGCATGGAGGCTCTAGTACCCTGTTGTACCGCCTCTGGCTTGGATACAAGATGTGATACGGGCAGGCATGGAGACTCTAGTACCCGATTATAAGGCCTCTAGCTTGGATACAAGATGTGATCCGGGGGCATGGAGGCTCTAGTACCCTTATGTACCACCTCCGGCTTGGATACAAGATGTGATACCAGCAGGCATGGAGGCTCTAGTACCCTGTTGTACTGCCTCTAGCTTGGATACAATATGTGATACGGGTGGGCATGGAGGCTCTAGTACCCTCATGTACCGCCTCTTGCTTGGATACAAGATGTGAAACGGGCAGGCATGGAGGTTCTAGTACCCTGTTGTACTGCCTCTGGCTTTGATACAAGATGCGATGCGGGCGGGCATGGAGGCTCTAGTACCCTGTTGTACCGCCTCTAGCTTGGATACAAGATGTGATACGGGCAGGCATGGGGGCTCTAGTACCCTGTTGTACCAACTGTAGCTTGGATACAAGATATGATATAGGTGAGCATGGAGGCTCTAGTACCCTGTTGTACCACCTCTGGCTTGGATACAAGATGCGATGCGGGCAGGCATGGAGGCTCTAGTACCCTGATGTACCGCCTCTAGCTTGGATGCATTATGTTATACGGGCAGGGATGGAGGCTCTAGAACCCTGCTGTACTGCCTGTAGCTTGGATACAAGGTGCGATACAGCTGGGCATGGAGGCTCTAGTACCCTGTTGTACTGCCTCCAGCTTGGATACAAGATGTGATACGGGCAGGTATGGAGGCTCTAGTACCCTGTTGTACCTCCTGTAGCTTGGATACAAGATGTGATACAGGCGGGCATGGAGGCTCTAGTACCCTAATGTACCACCTCTAGCTTGGATACAAGATGTGATACGGGGGGCATGGAGGCTCTAGTACCCTGATGTACCGCCTCTAGCTTGTATGGAAGATGTTATGTGGGCAGGCATGGAGGCTCTAGTACCCTGATGTACCGCCTCTAGGTTGGATACAAGATGTGATTACGGGGGACCATGGAGGCTCTAGTACCCTGATGTACCGCTTCTAGCTTGGATGCAAGATGTGATACAGGCAGGCATGGAGGCTCTAGTACCCTGATGTACCACCTCTAGCTTGGATACATGATGTAATACAGACAGGCATGGAGGCTCTAGTACCCTGTTGTACCGCCTCTAGCTTGGATACAAGATGTGATACAGATGGGCATGGAGGCTCTAGTACCCTGTTGTACTGCCTCTAGCTTGGATGCATTATGTTATACGGGCAGGGATGGAGGTTCTAGAACCCTGCTATACCGCCTGTAGCTTGGATACAAGATGTGATACAGCTGGGCATGGAGGCTCTAGTACCCTGTTGTACTGCCTCCAGCTTGGCTACAAGATGAGATACGGGCAGGTATGGAGGCTCTAGTACCCTGTTGTACTGCCTCTAGCTTCGATACAAGATGTTATACAGGTGGGCATGGAGGCTCTAGTACCCTGTTGTACCGCCTCTAGCTTGGATACAAGATGTGATACAGGCAGGCATGGAGGCTCTAGTACCCTAATGTACCACCTCTAGCTTGAATACAAGATGTGATCCGGGGGCATGGAGGCTCTAGTACCCTGATGTACTGCCTCTAGCTTGTATGGAAGATGTTATGTGGGCAGGCATGGAGGCTCTAGTACCCTGATGTACCGCCTCTAGGTTGGATACAAGATGTGATTACGGGGGACCATGGAGGCTCTAGTACCCTGATGTACCGCTTCTAGCTTGGATGCAAGATGTGATACAGGCAGGCATGGAGGCTCTAGTACCCTGATGTACCACCTCTAGCTTGGATACATGATGTAATACAGACAGGCATGGAGGCTCTAGTACCCTGTTGTACCGCCTCTAGCTTGGATACAAGATGTGATACAGGTGGGCATGGAGGCTCTAGTACCCTGTTGTACCGCCTCTAGCTTGGATGCATTATGTTATACGGGCAGGGATGGAGGTTCTAGAACCCTGCTATACCGCCTGTAGCTTGGATACAAGATGTGATACAGCTGGGCATGGAGGCTCTAGTACCCTGTTGTACTGCCTCTAGCTTCGATACAAGATGTTATACAGGTGGGCATGGAGGCTCTAGTACCCTGTTGTACCGCCTCTAGCTTGAATACAAGATGTGATACAGGCAGGCATGGAGGCTCTAGTACCCTGTTGTACCGCGTCTAGCTTGGATACAAGATGTGATCCGGGGGCATGGAGGCTCTAGTACCCTGATGTACTGCCTCTAGCTTGTATGGAAGATGTGATACGGGCAGGCATGGAGGCTCTAATACCCTGATGTACCGACTCTAGCTTGGATACAAGATGTGATACGGGCAGGCATGGAGGCTCTAGTACCCTAATGTACCACCTCTAGCTTGGATACAAGATGTGATCCGGGGGCATGGAGGCTCTAGTACCCTGATGTACTGCCTCTAGCTTGTATGGAAGATGTGATACGGGCCGGTATGGAGGCTCTAGTACCCTAATGTACCGCCTCTAGCTTGGATACAAGATGTGATACAGGCAGGCATGGAGGCTCTAGTACCCTGATGTACCGCCTCTAGGTTGGATACAAGATGTGATTACGGGGGACCATGGAGGCTCTAGTACCCTGTTGTACCGCCTCTAGCTTGGATACAAGATGTGATACAGGCAGGCATGGAGGCTCTAATACCCTGATGTACCACCTCTAGCTTGGATACAAGATGTCATACAGGCAGGTATGGAGGCTCTAGTACCCTATTATACCGCCTCTAGCTTAGATACAAGATGTGATACAGACAGGCATGGAGGCTCTAGTACCCTGTTGTACCGCCTCTAGCTTGGATACAAGATGTGATACCAGCAGGCATGGAGGCTCTAGTACCCTCATGTACCGCCTCTAGCTTGTATACAAGATGTGATACCAGCAGGCATGGAGGCTCTAGTACCCTGCTGTACCACCTCTAGCTTGGATACAAGATGTGATACGGGCAGGCATGGAGGCTTTAGTACCCTGTTGTACCGCCTCTAGCTTGGATACAAGATGTGATACGGGTGGGCATGGAGGCTCTAGCACCCTGTTGTACCGCCTCTAGCTTGGATACAAGATGTGATACAGGTGGGCATGGAGGCTCTAGTACCCTGATGTACCGCCTCTAGCTTGGATACAAGATGTGATACCAGCAGGCATGGAGGCTCTAGTACCCTGATGTACCGCCTCTAGCTTGGATACAAGATGTGATACAGGCAGGCATGGAGGCTCTAGTACCCTGTGGTACCACCTCTAGCTTGGATACAAGATGTGATACAGGGGGTTGAAAGCTCTAGTACCCTGATGTACTGCCTCTA
Source organism: Eleutherodactylus coqui (assembly GCF_035609145.1). NCBI lineage: Eukaryota > Metazoa > Chordata > Amphibia > Anura > Eleutherodactylidae > Eleutherodactylus > Eleutherodactylus coqui. Next base: position 223,678,560 of record NC_089843.1, read on the forward strand.
GCTTGGATACAAGATGTGATACGGGTGGGCATGGAGGCTCTAGCACCCTGTTGTACCGCCTCTAGCTTGGATACAAGATGTGATACAGGTGGGCATGGAGGCTCTAGTACCCTGATGTACCGCCTCTAGCTTGGATACAAGATGTCATACCAGCAGGCGTGGAGGCTCTAGTACCCTCATTTACCGCCTCTAGCTTGGATACAAGATGTGATACAGGCAGGCATGGAGGCTCTAGTACCCTGCTGTACCGCCTCTAGCTTGGATACAAGATGTGATACCAGCAGGCATGGAGGGTCTAGTACCCTGATGTACCACCTCTAGCTTGGATACAAGATGTAATACAGACAGGCATGGAGGCTCTAGTACCCTGTGGTACCACCTCTAGCTTGGATACAAGATGTGATACAGGGGGTTGAAAGCTCTAGTACCCTGTTGTACCGCCTCTAGCTTGGATACAAGATACGATACGGGTGGGCCTGGGACTCTAGTATCCTGTTGTACCGCCTCTAGCTTGATTACTAGATGTGATACGGGGGGCATCTGTGGTACCGCCTCTAGCTTGGATATAAGATGTGATATGGGGGGCATGAAGGCTCCAGTACCCTGTTGTACCGCCTCTAGCTTGGATACAAGATGTGATACAGGCAGGCATGGAGGCTCTAGTACCCTGTTATACCGCCTCTAGCTTGGATACAAGATGTGATACGACAGGCATGGAGGCTCTATTACCTTGTTGTACCACCTCTAGCTTGGATACAAGATGTGATACAGGCAGGCATGGAGGCTCTAGTACCCTGTTGTACCGCCTCTAGCTTGGATACAAGACGTGATACGACAGGCATGGAGGCTCTATTACCTTGTTGTACCACCTCTAGCTTGGATACAAGATGTGATACGGGGGCATGGAGGCTCTAGTATCCAAGCTAGAGACGGTACAACAGGGTACAAGATGTGATACAGGTGGGCATGGAGGCTCTAGCTTGAATACAAAAGGGTACCAGAGACATACAGGTTTTGCATGGTATCTTGCGACATATTGGTCCACATTTGCTATAATTGAGCCTCTAGATCAGGGGTGTCAAACTCATTTTCACCGGGGGCCACATCAGGTTTTTGGTGAACTTCAAAGGGCCGATTGTAAGACAGTACAGTAAGGGCCCGGTCACACCAGCGTATTTGCGTACATAATATGCAGAGAACAGAAGCCATTGATGTCAGTGAGTTCATTCACATGATGTATATTCTCACACAGCATGACCTATATTGTTTCAAACTACGCACCCCAATAGGCCATTGAAGTGAATGGGCCGCGCAAATACGTGGTGAATGCGCAGGAAGCCTATGTATTCACTGCATATTTGCGCACCATCTCAGGGGCCCATCTACGTTCTTTTCTGCGTGCCCAAATACGCAGGCATAAGCGATTTTCGATTGCGCAAATACGTAGCGTATTTGTGCGACCGAAATGCAATTACGCCCGTGTGAACGAGCCCTAATAGTGACCCCCATAGTGGTCGCAGTAATAATAGTGACTCTCATAGTTGCTCTAGTAAAAATATTGACCCCCACAGTAGACCAGTTAGTAATAGCGATCCCCACAGTAATATTACTCCCTCCCAGCAACAGTATTAACCCCCCCTCCTCCCCTTCCCAACCCGGCAGCAATATTAACCGCCTGCCAGCAACAATATTAACCCCCTCCCAGCAGCAATATTAACCCCCACCAGCAATATTACCACCCCACCCGACCCCCGCAGCAATATTAACCCCCTGCCAGCAACAATATTAACCCCCTCCCAGCAGCAATATTAACCCCCACCCGACCCCCGCAGCAATATTAACCCCCTGCCAGCAACAATTTAACCCCCACCCCCACCCCCCAACACACCAGCAATATTAACTCCCTCAGCCCCGGCAGCAATCAGCATTATTAACCTTCTCCCAGCAACAACAATATTAACCCTCACCCCCCAGCAGCAATATTAACTTCCCCTTCCCCAGCCATGTGCTTACCTCCACGATCCGAGGAGGAACGGTGCTGAGCCCGGGTGGCATATGAACTTTTCCCACAAGACTTCTGCACTATTGAGCAATTCCAGCAACCTGATTGGTTGTTTGGTTCTCTGGGTTGGCTGATTCCCCAATCAGATTGCTGGAATTTCTGACAAGTGCAGAAGTCTTGTGGAAAAAGTTCCTATGCGTCCGGGTGTGCACTGACATCAGTGAGCAGCACGGCACGCTTCCTCCCTGAGTCCTCTCCTGCGGAACTGAAGAGCAGCGGACTCAGGGGAGAAGGGATCAGCGCTGTCAGTGTGATTACCAGCGGGGAGCTGCGGCACCCCAGCTGGTAATCACTACAGTGGTGAGCGGCCGTCGGCACGCCGCGGGCCACATAACACAAGGCAGCGGGCCGGATTCGGCCCGCGGGCCTTGTGTTTGACACATGTGCTCTAGATCGTGGAAACTCGTAGTCTGTAGAAGTTTACTCTCCCCGACCAGATGATATCATACACTGGTGATAAGTCCGGTGCCCGGACAGCCATGAAGTGTGACAATGTTGTGGGGCTTCCTGTGACCCCCTTGTGTGTGCGGCCGAGCATTATCCTGCTGGAAGCCGCCATGAGAGGAACACATGTGGCTGCAGGATGTCCTGAACATATCACTGAGCTGTCACTGTCCCTCGTACCACCACTAGGGGGAAACCGACTGTCGAATGCGATGGCACTCAGATCATCACACCAGCAGGGGGCAGTGTGACGCTCCACAGCAAAGGCAGGATTGAGGCGCTCATCCCCAGGTCTCCAGATATGCGCATGGCCTTCTTCATTGCCAAAACTAAGCCTCCTAACAGTCTGGTCAGAACGATGCCTGTGGCGGGCAATTTGCGGAGATGCCTGCTTGCTTGAGCTAATGTGCTGCCTGTTTGCACATATGGCAACTGTAAGTATCTTTTCTTTTTCCTTCTTCTAATAATTTCAAAATTGTAGGGAGGGGGGGGGGGGGGGGGAAACGACACCAAAAAAAAGTTTCTGCCCCGGATACCACCGGCCCTTTCTACGCCACTGGGAGGGAGATCCTCCTGTTACCCTGAAATGTGATTGCAAGGTACCAATGGTTCCCATGGCAACCGGAAACCTGACAAAGGCCTTCATGCCTGTCATGTAACTAAGCCTATTAGATCCCTCCTCCGGCAGAGTCTAACAGGCTGCTGTGATAGGCTTAGTAGAATGCAATACATGGGTAATGCAGTGTACTATCCTAATGATCAAAATATTGCATCTTCAAGTCGCTTTAAAGAAGAAAGTTAAACACAGTTTTAAAGAAAAAAAAATAGCACAAAACAGGTATTGCTGCATTCATAATGACCCAGACAATGAAAATACTTGTCGGACATAGTGAACGTCATAAAAATAAATGTAAAAACTAACGCCAGAATTGCTATTTTTCTTTTGCTCACCTCCTAAAAAATCCAATAAAAAGCAATCCAAAAGTCACATGTACTAATAAAAACTACAATTCTTAAAGCAAGACCTCACAGAGGCCCGTTACTGGAAAAATAAAAATGTTATGGGTCTCAGAATGCTGTGATGCAGAGTCAAGTGCTTTTCTTTAAAAATGTGTCCGCCCCCCCCCCTCCAAAAATAATAATAAAAAAGTACTAAGAGCTCTACGTCACATTATATGTACCCGAGAGTGCAGCCATTAAAATATACAACCCGTCCCAAAAAAAGCCCTCATAATGCCTATGCCAACAAGTTATGGCTCTGGTAATGTTATAAAGATCACTTATAGGCGCCTCACTAAGGGGTTAAATGATTAGATATATCTAACCGAACAATTTTAGCATTTTTAGAAGAAAAAGACTTTAACAATGACTCGAGTGTCAGTCTGTTATTGTGGGCTTATCCCATCTAGAAGCATATACAAGCCATGGGCAATAAAGAGACTCCTTACATGTTACGTCTGATGACATCACATATTGTCGCTATTAAACACCACAAAAGGATCACAGCAGGAATCCGACCGGATCGGACATTGTCCACGTTTTATCTACGGAGGTCAATAACAGTCAACTCACCAAATCACTGAGGTTCAGTATCCTAAGTAAAAATCCAATAAGGCACCCCGTTACAACAGAAAGAACCGAAAGAGTCAGCAAGCCATTTTGAGTCCAGAATGTTTTTACCCATTGACAGACGTTGAACCGCGAACATGTAAATAGACTAAGAAGACATTGTTTGAGGCATTCCCACATCTCTTCACTGAACGGATCCGAACATGAGATGATTTGCATTCATTGAATATTCCACCTTCAGAATGGAGGAGTTGATAAACATGTATGGCTTGAGATTCCTATAAACGCTCTTCGCCTCTAAGACCACATCCATAATCTTGTAGTGGATCAGAAAGCAGGGAAATGTCCAGCTCAGCTTAAAGTGCCAGGTCACAAATTGGATAACGCTATTTTAAGAGCATCAGAGCAGAAACGTGGCTTGGCCATCCTATCCAAGGCCAGCTTCACACCCGGTTATTTCTGATGCGTATCTTTAACAAAGAAAAAAATGATGCTGCCAGAAAGATGCTCCTGTATGCCAGCTGAAAGCCAGGTGCAAAGATGTATACAGTTGTCACACGACGTATGAATCCAACTTCATTTTTTAATTAGGAAATTAACTTTTTTTCTTCCAATGGATGCAAACGTATACTGTGCAAACAAATCCAAATTTGCATCCTTAGAATTAAATATGTCTACCGCTGAACAAACCAAGCACAGATTCAGAGATTAGCAACCCCTCTCATCCAATAATCAATCCTAGTTGGCCCTATTGCCTAACACAAGGCTACCACCCTGATAAGAGCGACCCTGCCAGAAACCTGTCTGTATAACCGAATGCCCTACTGAAAACTTACCATCTATATTTTGTCCCTGCGGATCTCCACTGCTGTGAGCAAAGCCTGCAGCTACTGCAGGCCCCAGGTACCTATCCAGTAGACGTCCACCTCCAGGAAATCCAACCAAGTACCTGGGCGTACAGCAGCCCTTCTCTCTGCCTAAAAGATATATGAGTAGTCAATGAACCAGGGATCCCTGCAAGGAAACATAATTAGTTAGCAGGTCAGGGCAAATGTAAAGTGCAAAGCAAGCAGAACAACAGCAACACATGAAACTGGTCTGTGAGACTCTCAGCTGGTCCGCCAATCCTTTATCATCTGCAAAATGATTAAAATTCTTTGAAATATCTGGCTAGGCAAGCAGATGAAAGAAAAGGGCAATTTGGCACAGCCTACACTGCTCTACATTACCAGACGTGCCTTATAACCTTAGTTGCTGCAAATGACGCAGTATGACCTGCAGGAGAAAATCTGCAGAGAGAACAACAGACAAAACCCCAACCACCAAAACCCACTCAGACCAGGCCTTACCCTGATTGGCCCAGGTCAACAAAGCCACCTCTACTTGGATTAGGGGGAGTAGCTGTCATCCACTAATGTCCATAATTCAGAGAGGCAGGCTGAAGCACCCGGATTCGGGAGGAAACTGTGAAAATGCTGTAACTGAGAACAAGAAAGAGGATCAGTTAAATCATAGGAAACATCCAGTTTGTGGCATACATGTAACCAAATATTGCACCTGAGGACTATGCAAGCTAACCAGTGCCACAGAGCCAAAAGAACAGGAGTTGCAGGTGTTAAATGGTTGATAGCATGAACCAGGGGCTCACGCCTGGCCTTAAAGATAATCACTTTATTTGCTAACCAATCACCACAGAGTTCAAAAGTGACAACCAAAGGGAATACCTCAATTAAAAGCAGATTCTTACAAAGCCTCATCAGGGGGCCAAAGAACAAAGAACTATGTATGCTGGCAGACAAGCCCAAATCACCACTTAGCATGGGATTAGCCATGCAGAAAGTGTGACCATTAGAAGTGTTCAGACAATCCTGCCACACTGAGGGGTCGGCCTTAATTTATGACAAACTCTAATAAAATGTTTGGGTTTCTTCGCCCAGCCATATCTAATGACAAACACTGTGAAAACACCCTGCCCAAAGGCGTGATTCTAGTTGCAAACACCAACAAACCCAACAGATTCAATCAGCTTGTGCAGCACCTCACGGAGGGGCTGGGGCTCCTCTTCTTACATGAAAATAACATTGACTGAATTCATGTCAATACCGAAAAACAGCAGCACGGTACATGGTCCTTCCAACAGGAGAACCCTCCATGTGACATCAAGTATCCAAATATGCTAAGGAAACATTGGCAATAGGGAGTCAGCAGGACAAAGAGAAAATTGTCAAGTTGATGGTTAAGCGAAACTAAACCCGCTTTAAAGTGAACTCCCCACTCCAGAAAAGAATTGAAAACCTCAAAGAAAAACATGAAATGGAGCAACCCATAGGAGGTGACCTGTCATAGTAACATTTACCATCAAATTAGCATCCAAGGAGGTGGGGACAGTCTGCAGGCACTCGACCGCAAAAATGCTGCTTCTATGTCGGATTTCACCATAAAGGGGCCAGGGTCGGCTTTCCTTACCAGCTGAACCGTCAAAGAAAGAATACGGCACTGCAACAAGCTTCTTGTTTATACCACCGCTGACTGATGAACCCCTTCAGTGCCATAAATGATGGATTAAGCAATATATTTCCTTGCTGTTCTTTAGGAACAACCCCAAGGGGAAATATTCACAATTTGTGAAATGGCAAGGAATAACAGGGACAGCACAAAGTATTTCCACCTCCTTGGAAAGCCCATGGGAACTCTACTGCAGACCTAAGGTGTTTAGAAAAAATGAGGAACAGGGAAAAAATATGTAGAATATAAACCCAAAGGAGAAGCCCATCATAAGCAGGGCAGCTTCAGTTTTCTTGTGGTACAGTTCTAACCACAAGATTATCTCTAGAATGCGCACTGGGGTCTTCTGGTCTACCACTACCCTAAAGCCGACTTGTGAAAGCAGACTTTCATAGGAAATGGATAACTGAGTGCATTCCACCCCAGAAGGAGCACTCATGATGAAATTTGCAAGCATTTTAAAATTTGTAATGCCCTTCATTGAAGAGCCAGCAAGCACCAGTAGCTCCATTAGCACTGGACCTACCCCTGCTGGGAGAATGGGCTGGAGCTGTCTATAAAGGACCATAGTTGTACAATCATTAGCCTTAGCTACACAACCGTGGCCTTAGACTACTACCCAATGATGTCAGGCCTCAGAGGTGAACATTGCCTGAACTCGTTTTACCACCACCATGTAGTGCCACCATGTTTAAGACTGCAGTGCACCAGGGTGGGAGGCTAGTGTAGTACGAGATTAGACAGGACACTCTAGGAGGTCTCTTCAGGAAGTGGATACGTTTGTGTGCGCACAGACTCAGACGGAATTCAGCCATTATAGGTCTCTGAGTGAGGAGCTAAAGGAGTTGACATAGTGTAGTGGCCAGAAGTCTATGTTGCTGGCCCCTCCATAAATGTCATACATGTCATGTCTTTTGTATAGATGCACTGTACACATTGTCTAGTCTCCTGTTATGTGTATTGCACAGACTGGGAGATGTCTGCAAAAGTATCAATATTTGTCTAGGCACGTGATCTATGTTGTCTATAAATGTGAGTGTTTGAGAGCAAGGTGTGGTTGTCCATTCTCTTCTGGGTTCCTGTGAATGAGTGCCAGCCACATGGGGTTACCTTCAACCCTCATGTGGTGAAGAGGATGGAAGAAGCTGAGAGGTTTCCGAAGTAACCCAATGCCAGGAGCCAACAGCGAGTGAGGAGAAAGAGAGTGAAAGACTGAGAGTAAGCGGGAGAAGAAAAGGCCAAGTCTGCGTGCAGAAGTACTATTCAGCAAGAGTGTCTGTGGAGTGACCCTACCCCTATCCTCCTCTGAAGAGTTCCCCTTCCAGGAGTGGTTCCTGGCAGATAACCTAGACTGCGGGTCCTGTGTCATCCTGTGTTTCCTCCCTGACCTCAAATCTTGGCTTGTCTTTTGAAGTTGTGCCTTGTTTCAAGTTTTCTTCAAGTAAAGTTTGCCCGGCCCTGACCGTTCCCAGGGACAGAAGTACTTAAACATTGAATGTGTGTGCATTCTCTTTATTACCGCTGAGGGTCTTACGGGTGGGTAAAGGAACGGTGGTGTCACCCGTGACAAAGTTAAATTCCTGTTCCCTGTTTATTGGCCATCCCTCTCCTATGGGTGTCTGGAAGAGGCCCAGCGCTGCTCTGGCTGAGGCTATGTGTGTCCCTCTGGGAGGGAGCCTGGTAAGTGCCACCGTGACAAGTGACCACTCTACCCTCCTAGCTCCTATATGGATGCCCTGTGTCTAGAGTCACCCTTTGCGATGCTGCAATATGCACCTGCCTTAATATGCTTAAGCCCTCGGGCTGATAACATAGAAACAATAGCTTATAAGTCCTTGTACCACATTTTCCTCCCTTTGTTAGCTATCACTCGCTTATAGCCTATCATCCTGATTCGGGGGTTTATACCTCCCCATGGCCATCACACTTGCTGCTGTCTTTCTCTCTACCATGGTCTCTAACATGGAAGTTCTAGCATTTTTCAGGACAGGGAGGATACAGGGTATTAATAAACAGGACATTAGGAATATCAGCATTACCCCTATCATTGTCTTAAATCCTCCAATAGCTGAGAACCTTCCCCCAAACAGACTATCGGGGGGACAGCAGTTCCAAGTCTGTACAGGGACATGACCTATCTTTTACATGTTGTCGGTGATTTCTTCTATTGCTTTCCCTTCATCATTTTATCTGCAGACAACAGTTTGTTAGGTTAACCCCTTAGTGACGGCGCTATTGTAAAACTACGTCCTGCTGTTGCAGGACGTGTATGGAGGAAGGTAGCGCCGCTATCTCCCTCCATACAGCGCGTTTGGCCGATCGCGGCTATTAACCCTTTAAATGCCGCTGTCAATTCTGACAGCGGCATTTAAATCCCCCGAACGCTGTTTGGGGGACCCGCACGGCCCCCCCGCGGTGAGATCGGGGGATCCGTGCAGGTGTCATGGCAGCCGGGGGCCTAATGAATGGCCCCAGGGCTGCCTTAGCAGACTGCCTATCAAGCCATCCACACAGGGTGGCTTGATAGACTGCCTGTAAAAAAGCAGTATGACGTAATGCTATAGCATTATGTCATACTGCAGGAGCGATCAAAGCATCGCATGTTAAAGTCCCCCAGGGGGACTTCAAAGTAATGTAAAAAAAAAAGATCAATAAAGTTTTTTAAATTGTAAAAAAAAAAAAAAGTTATAAAAGTTTAAATCACCCCCCTTTTGCCATATCAATTACTAAAAAATCTAAATCATAAAATAAAAATATGTATTCGGTATCGCCGCGTCCGTAAAAGTCCGATCTATCAAAGTAGTGCATTATTTTTCCTGCACGGTGGACGTTATCCGAAAAAAAAATAAGAATGCCAGAAATACACTTTTTTAGTTACCCTGTCTTCCAGAAAAAATGCAATAAAAAGCGATTAAAAAGTTGTATGTATTCCAAATTGATACTATCGGAAACTTCAGGACATCCCGCAAAAATTGAGCCCTCGCACAACTACGTAGACGGAAAAATAAAAAAGTTATCGCGCGCACAAAATGACCGCAGAAAATAATTGAAAAAAATTTAAATATCTTAAAAAAAAATACAAGTACTACAGCAAAAACAATACTATAAAAGTTTGGTATCGTAGTAATCGTACTGACCCATAGAATAAAAATATCGGGTCGTTTTTGTTGCAGTTTGTGTGCCGTAGAAACAGGACGCACCGAAAGATGGTGGAATGTCGGGGTTTTTTTCCATTTCTCTCCGCTTAGAATTTTTAAAAAGTTTTTCAGTAAATTATATGGTACAATAAATAGCACCATTGAAAAATACAACTCGTCCCGCAAAAAACAACGAGCGCTCATACAGCGACAGCGATGGAGAAATAAAGGAGCTACGATTTTTTAAAAGGGAGTAGGAAAAAACAAAAATGGAAAAAAAGCAAAAAAGCTCCGTCACTAAGGGGTTAATATAGTGAAGAAAAACAGGGCAAGCTCACAGAGAGCCTACAAGTAGTTCAAAGAACTGGAATATTCAGTCACACACGTAATCAGGGTGACCCTACTACAGGAACCAGGACAATACCCCAGATGAAATGAGGGAGGAAGACCAGGAATGGACCAAAGGGGATAGATCCTGAAACATATTGGGATCACCGGGCAGAACACACAAGGAAGAGCACAACAGTACAAATGTCTGCACTAAACACAACAGAACCCTTCACTCAGCACCACCGACCCGCAGGACCAGGATCACAGGATTACTGGAATCCACTGCTCTGAGGAGCCTGTTTAAGTAGTTACTGACTGGCTGGCCGCCCATTACCCCAGCCAGCCCATCAATCAATTAACAGCAGTGAACCATTAACTCCTTGGTGACCAGTACTGAATGACAATGAGCATACGCCAATGTGGGGCATCACAAGGGCCGGCACTGATGCTGTGAAGCCACCCAAGACCTATACCTATCCGCCAACCATTTGTCTATAATTGGGCCAATGACATTTTATTAGAAATCGATGCAGCGCGGCAGGTAATCTGCCAGTTGAAGACATGCTTTCTGAAAACAGTAGAGACCCCACCAATTGCTAGAATGAGTTAGCGGAAGTGTTCGCCTGAGTGCTGTCAGGTCCATAGACTTTCTTTGGAGCAGAATTACTTTAGTCACCATGTTTCTGAAGACTCCACTGAGAACTCCATCAGGTAGTGCCCGTCACACCGGTTATAGTGATATGTCTGCTGTGGGGATCTGTGCAAGAGTTTGGGAGAAACTTGTATTTTATTAGTGTCAGCCCAACACAGTAGTTCTTCATATTCATGAGCTGCAGCTAGCCACACCCACCCAGTCCTCCGGCCAAGGTGGTGGAGACAAGACTGACAGGCCGGTGACGCCCCCTGAACCTAATTGGCTGGAGAGAGGGCTTGGCTGCAGGTCCTGGCAGGCCGGTATAATTATCCCGTCCAGGCTGTTAATAGTGCTCCATGCTCCTGCTGTTTTGTCCCCGTTCGTGGTGCGTCGTCCCCGACCCTGTGCTCCTGCTGTTTAGTCCCCGGCCCTGTGATCCTGCTGTTTAGTCCCCGGCCCTGTGATCCTGCTGTTTAGTCCCCGGCCCTGTGATCCTGCTGTTTAGTCCCCGGCCCTGTGCTCACCGCTTCTGCTGCTTCCTCACGGCAGCTTCGGTGCTGCTGCTCGTGATCTCTGCTGCCAGCCCACTTAAAACTCCCGTACCGGCTCCTCTCCCTGGCTCCATGGCCCTTATGTGTGGTTGCCGCTGCTGCACGCTGCTGCTTCTGATCCCCGCTGACCCTCTTCTGTGCTGTGGCGGCAGGAGATTCATGGCAGTGAAAAATGTATGTACACCTATAGGAGGAGAAACCCCCAGTACTGCAGAGTATTACACCTGTAGGAGAGAACCCCCAGTACTGCAGAGTATTACACCTGTAGGGGGAGAGGACCCCAGTACTGCAGAGTATTACACCTATAGGAGGAGAAACCCCCAGTACTGCAGAGTATTACACCTGTAGGGGGAGAGGACCCCAGTACTGCAGAGTATTACACCTATAGGGGGAGAGGACCTCAGTACTGCAGAGTATTACACCTGTAGGGGGAGAGGCCCCCAGTACTGCAGAGTATTACACCTATAGGAGGAGAAACCCCCAGTACTGCAGAGTATTACACCTGTAGGAGGAGAGGACCCCCAGTACTGCAGAGTATTACACCTATAGGAGGAGAAACCCCCAGTACTGCAGAGTATTACACCTGTAGGGGGAGAGGACCCCAGTACTGCAGAGTATTACACCTATAGGGGGAGAGGACCCCAGTACTGCAGAGTATTACACCTGTAGGGGGAAAGGACCCCAGTACTGCAGAGTATTACACCTATAGGGGGAGAGGACCCCAGTACTGCAGAGTATTACACCTGTAGGAGGAGAGGCCCCCAGTACTGCAGAGTATTACACCTGTAGGAGGAGAGGCCCCCAGTACTGCAGAGTATTACACCTGTAGGGGGAGAGGCCCCCAGTACTGCAGAGTATTACACCTGTAGGGGAGAGGATCCCCAGTACTGCAGAGTATTACACCTGTAGGAGGAGGGGCAACCAGTACTGCAGAGTATTACACCTGTAGTAGGAGAGGCCCCCAGTACTGCAGAGTATTACACCTGTAGGAGGAGAGGCCCCCAGTACTGCAGAGTATTACACCTGTAGGAGGAGAGACCCCCAGTACTGTAGAGTATTACACCTGTAGGAGGAGAGGCCCCCAGTACTGCAGAGTATTACACCTGTAGGGGGAGAGGACCCCAGTACTGCAGAGTATTACACCTGTAGGAGGAGAGGCCCCCAGTACTGCAGAGTATTACACCTGTAGGAGGAGAGGCCCCCAGTACTGCAGAGTATTACACCTGTAGGAGGAGAGGCCCCCAGTACTGCAGAGTATTACACCTGTAGGGGGAGAGGACCCCAGTACTGCAGAGTATTACACCTGTAGGAGAGAACCCCCAGTACTGCAGAGTATTACACCTGTAGGAGGAGGGGCAACCAGTACTGCAGAGTATTACACCTATAGGAGGAGAGGCCCCCAGTACTGCAGAGTATTACACCTGTAAGAGGAGAGGCCCCCAGTACTGCAGAGTATTACACCTGTAGGAGGAGAGGACCCCAGTACTGCAGAGTATTACACCTGTAGGAGGAGAGGCCCCCAGTACTGCAGAGTATTACACCTGTAGGGGGAGAGGACCCCAGTACTGCAGAGTATTACACCTGTAGAAGAGAACCCCCAGTACTGCAGAGTATTACACCTGTAGGGGGAGAGGACCCCAGTACTGCAGAGTATTACACCTGTAGGAGAGAACCCCCAGTACTGCAGAGTATTACACCTGTAGGAGGAGGGGCAACCAGTACTGCAGAGTATTACACCTATAGGAGGAGAGGCCCCCAGTACTGCAGAGTATTACACCTGTAGGAGGAGAGGCCCCCAGTACTGCAGAGTATTACACCTGTAGGGGGAGAGGACCCCAGTACTGCAGAGTATTACACCTGTAGGAGGAGAGGACCCCAGTACTGCAGAGTATTACACCTGTAGGAGGAGAGGACCCCCAGTTTTGCAGAGTATAACACCTGTAGGAGGAGAGGACCCCCAGTACTGCAGAGTATTACACCTGTAGGAGGAGAGACCCCCAGTACTGCAGAGTATTACACCTGTAGGAGGAGAGGACCCGCAGTACTGCAGAGTATTACACCTGTAGGAGGAGAGGACCCCCAGTACTGCAGAGTATTACACCTGTAGGAGGAGAGGACCGCCTGTACTGCAGAGTATTACACCTGTAAGAGGAGAGGACCCCCAGTACTGCAGAGTATTACACCTGTAGGAGGAGGGGCAAGCAGTACTGCAGAGTATTACACCTGTAGGAGGAGAGGCCCCCAATACTGCAGAGTATTACACCTGTAGGAGGAGAGGCCCCAAATACTGCAGAGTATTACACCTGTAGGAGGAGAGGCCCCAGTACTGCAGAGTATTACACCTGTAGGAGGAGAGACCCCAGTACTGCAGAGTATTACACCTGTAGGAGGAGAGGCCCCAGTACTGCAGAGTATTACACCTGTAGGAGGAGAGGCCCCAGTACTGCAGAGTATTAAAGCTGTAGGGAGAGGACCCCCAGTACTGCAGAGTATTACACCTGTAGGGGGAGAGGCCCCCAGTACTGCAGAGAATTACACCTGTAGGAGGAGAGGCCCCAGTACTGCAGAGTATTACACCTGTAGGAGGAGAGGCCCCCAATACTGCAGAGTATTACACCTGTAGGAGGAGAGGCCCCAGTACTGCAGAGTATTACACCTGTAGGAGGAGAGGCCCCAATACTGCAGAGTATTACAGGTGTAACATGGAAGTATTTACAACTAATGATGTAAGGCTAACATGAAGACGAACCCTAACCGTGCACGGCAGCCAACAACCAATACACACTGTGCTGCTGGGACCTTTGAGAAGTCAGACTATTGGGAGCTAGGGGAGTGAGAGGGGCGCTCCTCCATCCAAGCCCTGTCAACACCCCGAGCTTCATGGTGGCGTCAAGATACAATAATACCCTCCTCTGTACAGGTCCTGCTGCTAATAAAATGCAAGTTTCTCCAAAACTACTGCACAGATCCCCACAGCAGACACATCCCTGTAATCAGTATGACAGGCACTACCCGATGGAGCGCTCAGAGAGGGGGGGACAACATGGTGACAGCAGCACTCCCAGCCCCTCACTTTGCAGAATCCTCTGCTCTGTGACCTTAATGCTGGGAATTAAAAGCTCATACGGTTCCGCACTGAGCTGACGGGTTCGTTGATGATAGCTGTCAGGTTGCTGAAGGTGTTCCCTGCCAATAGGACTTCAGCACAGGAGGTGACGGCGGCCACCGAGCAGATAATACGTGTCCTTTACTCCGATGTATGAGGTTTGTACAGGAGATCCTTCAGTTCTGTCCTTTCTTTGCTGCAGCCCAATCTCCTCCACAAGAGGTTGCAGCCAGGTTCACGGATTATAATAAATCTTTTGCTTCCTGCCAAGTTGTGCCGAGTAAAGGAGATTAGCATTAAATAATTACTATTCGCATAAGCCTTTCTATCTAATTGGAAAGAGCTTTCTGGTGATTGTATGACTAACGTATAGTTGATAAGCACCATTAACGGAAAATAAAAAAGAAGCACAGATTGCACTTTATTCCGTTTTTCCCCTTATAACGCTCAATCTTGGAGATGTATACTGCATATATTTTATATAGGAAGTATATACTGACATTAGCATTGACTTCATGCTTTACTACATTTTTGACAATTTTTTAAATTATTTATTTTTAAAGCACCATTAATTCCAGATCACCGGACATATGAATAGGGTTTACAGTATGTAAGAAAAAGCAAAAATAATAAGCGGTGACCAGATGAGTGACAGATGGGGATCCGGTCCGAGAGTGCTTACAATCTAGTGGGCCAGAGTTAACAGGGCCCCTCTATAAGTATGAATGTGTTTGCCTTGTGCCTATGTGTCGTCAATGTCTTCTATGTGCATGAATTTGATGTGTATTGCACCTCTGCAGCACTGAATGGGTTAACGTCTGGGTGATGTCTGGAAAATGTATCTTGTTGTGTGTCACCTGCTCATTATATATATATGTGTGTGAGTGTATGCAAGGTGTAGTGCAAGTATCTTCTTGCAAAAGTTAGTCTTCCTGCAGGGGTAAGTGAGTTGGCAGGTCTGCAAATTGCTGGAGTCTGGAGAACTGAGAGACTTTTAGTGAGTAGGAGAGACTGCGCCTCGTCCTACTAGGATCCCCCAGGATGGAAGAGGCTGAGCGATGGCTTGATGTGTACTCTGGGCCCTGTTTATCCAGGCCTTCCAGCTTTTAATATGGAGGACTGTGAGCGAGAGTGAGAGTAACCGCCAGGCAGTGCTGAGTGCTACCCCTTAATGTGAGTGTTGACATAGAGGCTGTATAGAGAAAGAGAGTGGCCGGGAGCAGAACCCCACAGATAACTGAGACTGTGGACTCGTCTGCCGATATGTTGGCGTATGTAAAGTTTTGGACTGTAACCTTTATTTCAAGTAAATGAGCTGTACCAACCACTCCTGGTTTTGCTCATAACGTTATCCCTGTGTGTGGACTACTTATTCCCAGCTTCTGGATTCACCGCAGAGGACGGAATGGTGGCGTCACGAGTAGAGATGAGCGAACACCAAAATGTTCGGGTGTTCGTTATTCGGAACGAACTTCCCGTGATGTTCGAGGGTTCGTTTCGAACAACGAACCCCATTGAAGTCAATGGGCGACCAGAGCATTTTTGTATATCGCCGATGCTCGCTAAGGTTTTCATGTGTGAAAATCTGGGCAATTCAAGAAAGTGATGGGAATGACACAGTGACGGATAGGGCAGGCGAGGGGCTACATGTTGGGCTGCATCTCAAGTTCCCAGGTCCCACTATTAAGCCACAATAGCGGCAAGAGTGGGCCCCCCCCCCTCCCAACAACTTTTACTTCTGAAAAGCCCTCATTAGCATGGCATACCTTTGCTAAGCACCACACTAGCTACAACAAAGCACAATCACTGCCTGGATGACACTCCGCTGCCACTTCTCCTGGGTTACATGCTGACCAACCGCCCCCCCTCCCTCCCACAGCGCACACCAAAGTGTCCCTGCGCAGCCTTCAGCTGCCCTCATGCCACACCACCCTCATGTCTATTTAGAAGTGCGTCTGCCATGAGGAGGAACCGCAGGCACACACTGCAGAGGGTTGGCACGGCTAGGCAGCGACCCTCTTTAAAAGGGGCGGGGCGATAGCCCACAATGCTGTACAGAAGCAATGAGAAATCCAATCCTGTGCCACCTCCATCAGGAGCTGCACACATGGGCATAGCAATGGGGAACCTATGTGCCACACACTATTCATTCTGTCAAGGTGTCTGTATGCCCCAGTCAGACTGGTAATATGTACCTTAACAGTAACCGCGTTGGTGGTAATGTGGTGGTGACTGCGGACCTAGTAGCACGGTTGTATTTTGTTGGTTTTCGGAATGTGGCCAGGATTAAGTGGGCTGTGGCGGGGGGATGGTGGGGGGGCTCTCTTGTTGTGTCGGTAAAGGTGAAATTCTTGGACTGCCACCAGACGAACCAATGCAAAGACATTTGCCAAGAATGTTTTCCCTGTTGGAGGAGGAGGGGGATGTTTTTGAGGCACTACGTGTCCTCTCCACGTGTCCGTGGTTATATGCACCTTTACAGTAACCGCGTTGGTGGGAAATGGCCTCGCCGCCATCATGTCTTTGGGAAGCCTCTGTTTCCACACCCCAGAGACATACCATTAGCAGCGGTATAGGCAGAGCCCAGAATTCGTAACATTTCAGCCGTAGCATTAGGACAGGCCCCACTAACATATCACTAGCAGCATTATAGGAGGAGCGCAGTCTTTGTTCCATGTCAGCAATAGTAGCACTCAAGACAGGCCCCAGTAACAATTCCGAAGCAGCAGTATAGCGGGAGCGCAGTCTTCGTTCCATGTCAGCAATAGTAGCACTCAAGACAGGCCCCAGTAACAATTCCGAAGCAGCAGTATAGCGGGAGCGCAGTCTTCGTTCCATGTCAGCAATAGTAGCACTCAAGACAGGCCCCAGTAACAATTCCGAAGCAGCAGTATAGCGGGAGCGCAGTCTTCGTTCCATGTCAGCAATAGTAGCACTCAAGACAGGCCCCAGTAGCAATTCCGAAGCAGCAGTATAGCGGGAGCGCAGTCTTAGTTCCATTTCAGTAGCCTTAGTATAGCCAAGGCCCAAGTTACATTTATGTAGCTAAAGTGTAGGCCAACCCCACACACCTTTCTGTACCATGAGTGCAGGCGAAGAACATACAAATTGCTATGATTACACTGTAGGTGAGGGCCCCAAAAATTTGGTGTACCAACAGTACTAATGTACCTCAGTAAAAATTGGCCATGCCCAACCAAGATGGCAGGTGAATCGCTTTGGTTAATGTGGCTTAAGTGGTAACTAGGCCTGGAGGCAGCCCAGTGTAACGAAAAATTGGTTCAAGTTAAAGTTCCAATGCTTTTAAGAGCATTGAAACTTATAAAAATTGTTCTGAAAAATTATTTGAGTGAGCCTTGTGGCCCTAAGAAAAATTGCCCGTTCAGCGTGATTACGTGAGGTTTCAGGAGGAGGAGCAGGAGGAGGAGGAGGAATATTAGACACAGATTGATGAAGCAGAAATGTCCCCGTTTTGGATGGTGAGAGAGAACGATGCTTCCATCCGCGGGTGCAGCCTACGTATTGCTTAGGTATCGCTGCTGTCCGCTGGTGGAGAAGAGAAGTCTGGGGAAATCCAGCCTTTGTTCATCTTGATGAGTGTTAGCCTGTCGGCACTGTCGGTTGACAAGCGGGTACGCTTATCTGTGATGATTCCCCCAGCCGCACTAAACACCCTCTCCGACAAGACGCTAGCCGCAGGACAAGCAAGCACCTCCAGGGCATACGGCGCTAGTTCAGGCCACGTGTCCAGCTTCGACACCCAGTAGTTGTAGGGGGCAGAGGCGTCACCGAGGATGGTCGTGCGATCCGCTACGTACTCCCTCACCATCCTTTTACAGTGCTCCCGCCGACTCAGCCTTGACTGGGGAGCGGTGACACAGTCTTGGTGGGGAGCCATAAAGCTGGCCAGGCCCTTAAAGACTGTTGCACTGCCTGGGATGTACATGCTGCCTGATCTCCGCGCCTCCCCTGCTACCTTGCCCTCGGTACTGCGCCTTCTGCCACTAGCGCTGTCGGCTGGGAATTTTACCATCAGCTTGTCCGCAAGGGTCCTGTGGTATAGCAACACTCTCGAACCCCTTTCCTCTTCGGGAATCAGAGTGGGCAGGTTCTCCTTATACCATGGATCGAGCAGTGTGTACACCCAGTAATCCGTCGTGGCCAGAATGCGTGCAACGCGAGGGTCACGAGAAAGGCATCCTAACATGAAGTCAGCCATGTGTGCCAGGGTACCTGTACGCAACACATGGCTGTCTTCACTAGGAAGATCACTTTCAGGATCCTCCTCCTCCTCCTCCTCCTCCTCCTCAGGCCATACACGCTGAAAGGATGACAGGCAATCAGCCGGTGTACCGTCAGCAGCGGGCCAAGCTGTCTCTTCCCCCTCCTCCTCATCCTCCTCATGCTCCTCCTCCTCCTCCTGTACGCGCTGAGAAATAGACAGGAGGGTGCCCTGACTATCCAGCGGCATACTGTCTTCCCCCGCCCCCGTTTCCGAGCGCAAAGCAGCTGCCTTTATGGTTTGCAGGGAATTTCTCAAGATGCATAGCAGAGGAATGGTGACGCTAATGATTGCAGCATTGCCGCTCACCACCTGGGTAGACTCCTCAAAATTACCAAGGATATGGCAGATGGCTGCCAACCAGGCCCACTCTTCTGTAAAGAATTGAGGAGGCTGACTCCCACTGCGCCGCCCATGTTGGAGTTGGTATTCCACTATAGCTCTACGCTGCTCATAGAGCCTGGCCAACATGTGGAGCGTAGAGTTCCACCGTGTGGGCACGTCGCACAGCAGTCGGTGCACTGGCAGCTTAAAGTGATGTTGCAGGGTGCGCAGGGTGGCAGCGTCCGTGTGGGACTTGCGGAAATGTGCGCAGAGCCGGCGCGCCTTTACGAGCAGGTCTGACAAGCGTGGGTAGCTTTTCAGAAAGCGCTGAACCACCAAATTAAAGACGTGGGCCAGGCATGGCACGTGCGTGAGGCTGCCGAGCTGCAGAGCCGCCACCAGGTTACGGCCGTTGTCACACACGACCATGCCCGGTTGGAGGCTCAGCGGCGCAAGCCAGCGGTCGGTCTGCTGTGTCAGACCCTGCAGCAGTTCGTGGGCCGTGTGCCTCTTATCGCCTAAGCTGAGTAGTTTCAGCACGGCCTGCTGACGCTTGCCCACCGCTGTGCTGCCACACCGCGCGACACCGACTGCTGGCGACATGCTGCTGCTAACACATCTTGATTGCGAGACAGAGGAGGAGGAGGAGGAGGAGGGTGCTTTAGTGGAGGAAGCATACACCTCCGCAGATACCAGCACCGAGCTGGGGCCCGCAATTCTGGGGGTGGGTAGGACATGAGCGGTCCCGGGCTCTGACTCTGTCCCAGCCTCCACTAAATTCACCCAATGTGCCGTCAGGGAGATGTAGTGGCCCTGCCCGCCTGTGCTTGTCCACGTGTCCGTAGTTAAGTGGACCGTGGCAGTAACCGCGTTGGTGAGGGCGCGTACAATGTTGCGGGAGACGTGGTCGTGCAGGGCTGGGACGGCACATCGGGAAAAGTAGTGGCGACTGGGAACTGAGTAGCGCGGGGCCGCCGCCTCCATGATACTTTTGAAGGACTCCGTTTCCACAACCCTATACGGCAGCATCTCAAGGCTGATGAATTTTGCTATGCGGACGGTTAACGTTTGAGCGTGCGGGTGCGTGGCGGCGTACTTGCGCTTGCGCTCCAACAGTTGCGCAAGCGACGGCTGGACGGTGCGCTGAACTACACTGCTGGATGGGGCCGAGGACAGCGGAGGTGAGGGTGTGGGTGCAGGCCAGGAGACGGTAGTGCCTGTGTCCTGAGAGGGGGGTTGCATCTCAGTGGCAGGTTGGGGCACAGGGGGAGAGACAGGGGTGCAAACCGGAGGCGCTGAACGGCCTTCGTCCCACCTTGCGGGGTGCTTGGCCATCATATGTCTGCGCATGGTGGTGGTGGTGAGGCTGGTGGTGTTGGCTCCCCGGCTGAGCTTTGCGCGACAAAGGTTGCACACCACTGTTCGTCGGTCGTCAGGCGTCTCTGTGAAAAACTGCCAGACCTTAGAGCACCTTGGCCTCTGCAGGGTGGCATGGCGCGAGGGGGCGCTTTGGGAAACAGTTGGTGGATTATTCGGTCTGGCCCTGCCTCTACCCCTGGCCACCGCACTGCCTCTTGCAACCTGCCCTGCTGATGCCCTTGACTCCCCCTCTGAAGACCTGTCCTCCTGAGTAAGCGTTGCACACCAGGTGGGGTCAGTCACCTCATCGTCCTGCTGCTCTTCCTCCGAATCCTCTGTGCGCTGCTCCCTCGGACTTACTGCCCTTACTACTACCTCACTGCAAGACAACTGTGTCTGATCGTCATCGTCCTCCTCACCCACTGAAAGCTCTTGAGACAGTTGGCGGAAGTCCCCAGCCTCTTCCCCCGGACCCCGGGAACTTTCGAATGGTTGGGCATCAGTGACGATAAACTCCTCTGGTGGGAGAGGAACTGCTGCTGCCCAATCTAAGCAGGGGCCCGAGAACAGTTCCTGGGAGTGTTCCCGCTCCTGAGCAGGTGTCATTGTAGTGGAGTGAGGAGGCTGGGAGGAAGGAGGAGCAGCAGACAGAGGATTCGGATTGGCAGCAGTGGACGACGCAGAACTGCGGGTAGACGATAGGTTGCTCGAAGCACTTTCTGCCATCCAGGACAGGACCTGCTCACACTGCTCATTTTCTAATAACCGTCTCCCGCGTGGACCCATTAATTGGGCGATGAATTTGGGGACGCCAGAAACGTGCCTCTCTCCTAATCGCGCAGCAGTCGGCTGCGACACACCTGGATCAGGAGCTCGGCCTGTGCCCACACCCTGACTTGGCCCTCCGCGTCCTCGGCCGCGTCCACGTCCTCTAGGCCTACCCCTACCCCTCAGCATGCTGTATTACCAGTGATTTGATTTCACAGGCAGCTAATAAATTGGCGCAAGACTGCAGGCCAAATATAATTTTTTCCCTTTTTTGAAAACGAAAGGCCCCACTGCCTCTAGTGAATGTATAATCTAAGTTTAATATCTGTGCTGTTTTCCTGCTAATGTGTCACAGAACGTGAGGGTAGCAGAGTTATTAACTGTGGCAGAGCAGGTATTTTTTTTCCCAATTAAGGAAAGCAAATGGCGAAGCCAGCAGTAAACCGTAGCTGGGTGCGTCTGATTTTTACAGGTTGCACACGCAGCCGACACGTGTCCACCGCCCTTAGGACGGACAGAGGCAGGACAAATAGAAATATTTTCCGTTTTTTTGCACCAAAAGGCAGCACTGCGTATATTCTATGAATAATAACTGTGTTGTGGCCCTGCCTACACAATTCTTTCTCTGCAGTATCAATGGAGGGTGCAATGCTCTGCAGAGGCGATTTTGAGAAGTAAAAAAATATGCAGCACAGCTAACAGCAGCCTGGACAGTACTGCACACGGATAAATATGGCCCTAGAAAGGACCGTTGAGGTTCTTGAAGGCTACACTCACTCCTAACACTCTCCCTGCCTATGCACCACTTCTGTCCCTAATGCCGGGTGCAACGCTCTGCAGAGGCGATTTTGAGAAAAAAAAATTTGCCACTGCTAACAGCAGCCAACACACAGCTATCAGTGGCCCTAATAAGGACCTTTGGGGGGTCTTGAAGCCTACACTAACTACCAATTCTTTCCCTACAGCAGCTCCGGTACAAACAGCACTGTCCCTCATCTAACTCACACGGCATCTGAGGCGAACCGCGGGAGGGGCCGACTTTTATGTTTGGGTGACACCTGATCTCGCCAGCCACTCACAGCAGGGGGTGGTATAGGGCTTGAACGTCACAGGGGGAAGTTGTAATGCCTTCCCTGTCTTTCAATTGGCCAGAAAAGCGCGCTAACGTCTCAGGGAAGGAAGTGAAAGTAACCAGAACACCGCATGGTGTTCGTTACGAATAACGAACATCCCGAACACCCTAATATTCGCACGAATATCAAGCTCGGACGAACGCGTTCGCTCATCTCTAGTCACGAGTGACAAAAGCTCTTCAGGTAAACCGCATACTGGGTTACCCTGTGAAACTCCCCCAGCAATAACTTGGCTGGGTCCCGTGCTACCCCCAGGGGAGGAGATGGTAGAGCCCTGTGACAAGGCCTCAATCTACCCCAGTATTTCTTCGGCTGTGGGCCCACTTCTCGGACGGTACAGCAATATACTAGGGAAGAGGAAAGACAATAGATGTACACGCTCCAACACATTTTTGGAATGATGATAATCTTTCCATGTAAAATGCTTCTTACGGCTATAACTACGGGATCAGATTATAAAGCGTGACCAAGGTCCCAGCACACAGGCTTGCTGGTTTACATACCACATTTGTGTAGTGTCCCAGATTTGGACACTACATAATCAATGTAGGCGCTCTTATTTAAAGAGGTGTATATTACGTTAAGGTTGTTTAATCCAGCTTGGCAAACAACCTAATCTGCCTGACGACCACTTTTATACCTGATTGGCTGTCAGCGTAGTGGGGAGATAGCTGGCCTGTGATTGGAGGTTGAGTTCTCTGCATGGGTTGGTTGAGAGAAATCAGGCAGAAAGAGAAGGGACTGGAGTTGAAGTTGAAGGGAGTTGAGTCGAGTCAGCAAAAAGAGGACACAAGACCAGAGCAGGTGAGAGAGACAGTGCAGTGAGAAGGAAGAAGTGTGAGTACAACAGAAGGATTGTATTGAGAAAAGAGAGAGAAAGCAGGAGAGATATTGTATGTAGGAAGAAAGATAGAGAAAAGAAAAACTGACAGCCATTAGAGGAGAATAGATTCAAGGAAAGAAAAGGGGATCTTTATAGACAAAGCCAGAGAGCAAAGTAGAAGGGTAAAGTAACATGTACAGATGTGTGTTCCTGTACTTACCTCATGAATGTGCACACATTCTGTTATACCTATCTCAAAAAAAAGCAATGCCAACTATATGAATGTGATTTCTTGAAAACTGCTCTATAAAAATATATTGTTTACGTGTTCTAACGTTAATCTGGACTCCTGGAGTGCCTTTTCACCACCCTACCATCTGCACTGAAGTATACCACCCCGCAAACTAGGGAGAAGGACCATTCCCTATTTTTTCTTTCATTTTTTCCATTTTTATTATTATTTTGCATGGAACACGTCTTGACCTGTATACAGGCTGGAGTCACAAACCTTGACACAATAATGCCCGACTGACGCATAGCACCAAAGAGTAGACACCAAACAACGAGACTTCAACCACCACCAACCCCTCCGCAGTCTGGAGCGCCACATATGTCAGTGTGGATAAACCAGCCAGTACTTGTCTGAGGGGAAGCCTGTGTGCTGGGACCTTGGTCACGTTTAATAATCTGATCCCGTAGTTATAGCCGTGAGAAAGGTTTAATACAGAAAGATTACCATTCAAAAGAATCGTTGGAGCGTGCAAATCTGGCCGATGATCATTCAGTGTAAACACGGCCGATGATTCAATCATGAACATTATTGTTCAGCCAGTAGTTTCAGCGCGATTGTTGAGTCAGGTCTCCTCACACATGCGTTGCGGTAAGCACTCAAAAATAGAACAGACTCCGTTCAAAAATTGCAGCACTGAAAAACGCTGCGATCGAGCCGCTGTCTGGGAGCGTTACACTGCAATTAGCACCTGTGCGAGGGAACCCTCATCCACTGGCACAGACCGCTAAAAGACCGCCGATCAAGCGAACAACGAAAAAATGTTGCATTCTGTTGGACTTTTATCCTTGTTTGAGAAATAAACCCTTTTATCCTTTATATTCCCTTGGTCGATCAGCCGTTGGTGCATCTAAGGCCTCTCTCACACCGGAGCTTTTTACCGCGACTAATGTGGCGTTTCGAAGGCCATGTTAATCGCGATATAATGCTCCCACTGAAATCAATGGGGCCCGCAGACGTGCGCTCAATTACAGCGCTGGATGGCTCTTTGCAGCGCTGAGAGTTCTGAGAGCGGTCTGCTCTATCTTGGTCCATCACAATGATGGGGGGCGCTGAAGCACGCTGTTGGCGCAGAGAGCTGCAAGTACTACTTTTTCATTAGTACTCTTATCACATGAGCACGGGTATTTGCATTCACCTTATACCTTCTCAGCGGGGTAATGAGTCATCCTGCGCATTGAACTGTATGCAGAGAGCAGAGGACAGATCCACACAGAGGAGAATGCTGGAGACAGTGCTGAGATACCTCCCGCATGGACCCAGGGTTAGGACTTTTTAACTGTTTTCAAAATATTAATTTTCCTGATGTTGCCTTTCATGAACTTTCGCTTCTATGTTAGTTTTACGGTGTTATTTTCTTTTGGTCATGTAAAAACTCCCGCAGCCAATATTTCCTTTTTGCCATATACGGCAAATAACAACAAAGAATAGGAGTTTATAAGTTGTAAAACATAATAAAGAAAAGAAGCCTATCCACTAGGAAAGGGTTAATGCCAGCTTGAATACAAGAATTTCTGTCAGCAAGGTTACTAGGTCATGCGTAGAGATGAGCGAGCACCAAAATGCTCGGGTGCTCGTTACTCAAGCCGAGGTTTTCGTAATGCTCGAGAGCTCGTTTTGAGTAACAAACCCCATTGAAGTCAATGGGCGACTCGAGCATTTTTTAAGGTGACCCATGCTCCGCATGGGGGAAGTTGTGTGAATTGCCTGAAAACATCAGAAAGTCATGGAAACATCACAGAAACGGACAGGGAAGGGCAGGGGCAGCATGCATGGCTGCATCTGAGGCTCCCAGGTCGCACTATTAAGCCAAATTGTGGGCAAGAGCCTGGCAGTCACCCCCCTAACAATTTAGTTGGGCCAGACCATAATCAGCAAGGCACACACGCTGGCACATCTTAGCTAAGCACCACACTAGGTGGAACCAAGGACAATCACCACCTGCGGGTGACACCACTGCCTCTTCTCCTGTGTTACATGCTGGCATGGCTGTCCAATCCCCCCCAGGACGGAGGCACGAGCCTTCATCCACAGCGTACTGACATTTTTCCCAGCGCAGCATTCAGCTGTCCTCATGCCACACGGTCGCTTGATAGCCACACCACCCTCATGTCTATTTATAAGTGCGTATTGGATGAGAAGGAACAGGAGACACACACTGCAGAGGGTTGGCAGGGCCAGGCAGCGACACCCTTTGAAATTGTGGGCGTTAGCCCACAATGCTGATGAGGATTACTGATAAATTAACGTATGGTCATAATTATAATCCCGTGCCACCTCCGTCACAAAATCTCATGAGCCACGAACGTGGCCATAAAGAGGACTCAGATGCCAGCACTTCTACACATCTTCGCAATTCAACAACCCATTCTAAAACAAAACATTTTTTTACCCAGAGTGCAGGCGAACCCCTGAAAGATTTGTTTACCAAGAGTATAGGTAAAAACCTGAAAGATTTTTTGAGCGACAGCTCGCACTTGCTTAATGGGATTCAGGTGGCGGTCCACCGACAGGCAAGCTACCGCCTGTCCCAGCCCCTGCCTCTCCCTTTGTTAACCAGTGCCCCAGGGAAAGACGGCATGAACTGTAAAGAAATTAGTGGCCAAAGATGGACACCGCGCGGGGATACGTTTCCGTACGCCGTGTGACCCTTTTAAAACTGTGCTTCATAGCTGACAAATCGCAGACAAATTAACCCCTTAGTGACGGAGCTTTTTTGCTTTTTTCCATTTTCGTTTTTTTCTCCCCCCTTTTAAAAAATCGTAACTCCTTTATTTATCCATCAATGTCGCTGTATGAGGGCTTGTTTTTTTGCGGGACGAGTTGTATTTTTGAATGGTACTATTTAATGTACCTTATAACGTACTGAAAAACTTTAAAAAAAATTCTAAGTGGAGAGAAATTGAAAAAAAAATGGCATTCCACCATCTTTCTGTGCGTTCTGTTTCTAGGGTGCACAAACTGCAACAAAAATGACCCAATAACTTTATTCTATGGGTCAATATGATTGCTAGGATACCAAACTTGTACAGTTTTTTTTTTTGCTGTACTACTTGCATTTTTTTAAAGATATTTAATTTTTTTAAAATCATTTCCTGTCTCTATTTTTTGCGCACAATAACTTCTTAATTTTTTGGTGACATAGTTGTGTGAGGGCTCATTTAGTGCGGTACGTCCTGACGTTTCTGTTGGTACCATTTTTGTATACAAAAGACTTTTTGATCGCTTTTTATTACATTTTATCTTGGAGACAGGGTGACCAAAAAAACGCATTTCTGGCATTTTTTTTTTTTTTGGATGACGTTCACCGTGCGGGGTAAATAAGGCATTACTTTGCTAGAATGGAATTTTACGGACGCGGCGATACCAAATATGTATTTTTGCTTTAATATTTAGATTCGTTTATTGCAAATATAGCAAAACGTTTTTTGTTTTAACTTTTACTAATTATTAAAAAAAAAAAAAGTAATAAAACTTTATTGCTTTTTTTTTTACACTTTCTTTCAGTCCCCAGGGGGGACCACAGCAAGCGATGCTTTGATCGCTCCTGCAGTACGCTATAGCATTACGTCATACTGCTTTTTTAACAGGCAGTCTATCAAGCCATCCCACAGGGATGGCTTGATAGGCAGTCTCCTAAGGCATCCCTGGGGCCTTTCAGAAGGCCCCTGGCTGCCATGACAGCTGCACAGCTTCCCCGATCTCACCGCGAGGGGGCCGTACAGGACCCCCAAACATTGTTCGGGGGATTTAAATGCCCCTGTCAGAATTGACAGCGGCATTTAAAGGGTTAATAGCTGCAATCAGCCGCGCAGCTGATTGCAGCTATTGCCCGTGGGTGTCAGCTGTAATAAACAGCTGATGCCCGTGTTGTATGGAGGGAGATAGGGGCACTCTCTCCCTCCATACACGTCCTGCAATGGCAGGACGTAAAAACACTATTGAGCCATCACTAAGGGGTTAATGTATGATTGTAAGTGCCATCCCATGCCACCTCCGTCACAGCATTTCATTAGCCACAAACGCCAGCATAGGGGGGACTCAGAGGCCAGGACTGCTACATTTTTAATGAAGAAAACAACCCATTTTAAAAACATTTTTTTCCCCCAAGATTGCAGATGAGAACCTGAAAGATTTTTGGAGTGCAGGGTATTTGTTTACCAGGAGTATAGGCGAACCCCTGAAACATTTGTGTACCCAGAGTATAGGTGAACCCCTGAAACATTTATTTAACATAGAGCTCGTACTTGCTTAATGGGATCCAGGTGGTGGTCCACCGACAGGCAAGCTACCGCCTGTCCCAGCCCCTGCCTCTCCCCAAGGGACTTTGTAACCAGTGCCCCAGGGAAAGACAGCATGTGCTATGAAGAAATTAGAGTGGCCAAACCAGGACAATTCTTCTGTCTCAGTGTCAGATAGCTGGACACTGCACTGGGATACATTTGTGGACTCTATGGGCGTATGAAGCTGGAACTAGCACGTTTGCTGAACTCTAGTGGTGAACCTCTTCAGAAATTGTGGGCGAGAACCTCGAGGCAGCCCTCAGAAAAAATTGTTTTGACAGAGCCTGGAGGCAACTGAACCACCAGATTGAACACGTGGGCCAGGCATGGCACGTGTGTTAGTCTGCCAGGCTGCAGAGCCACCACTAGGTTACACCCATTGTCACACATAACCATGCGTGGTTGGAGGTTTAGGGGCGAAAGCCACAGATCTGTCTGCTGTCAAACCCTGTAACAGCTCTTGGGCGGTGTGCCTTTTGTCACCTAAGTTCAGGAGTTTCAGCACGGCCTGTTGACGCTTCCCAATGGCAGTGCTGCAGCACCTTGAGCTACTGACTGAAGGCAACGTGCTCACAGATGGTAATTGAGAGGTGGAGGAGGTGGCATAATAAGCTGGAGAAACCATGACCGAGGTAGAACCCGCAATCCTCTGTGTGGGTAGCACGTGAGCGGACCGAGGGTCAAACTCGGTCCCAGCCTCCACCAGGTTAACCCAATATGCCGTCAGGGAGATGTAGTGTTCCTGCCCACCAGCACTTGTCCACATGTCGGTGATTAAATGGACCTTCCCAGTACCCGCGTTGGTGAGGGCCCGGTTGATATTCCGTGACATGTGCTGGTGTAGGGCGGGGACTGCACAGTGGGAAAAATAGTGACTACTGGGGACCGAGTAGCAAGGGACGCTGCTGCCATGAGGTTGCGGAAAGCCTCAGTTTCTACCAGCCTATATGGCAGCATCTCCAGGCTTAGCAGGTTAGCGATTGTGCATGCGGGTGGGTGACTGCATATTTGCGCTTGTGCTCTAATGTTTGTGTTATGCACAGCTGAACGCTGCACTGGGACACATTGGTGGAGGCAGTGGAGGACTGTGCAGGTGAAGGGGTGGGTGCAGGGCGGGAGACGCTCGTGCCTGCATCCTGGGAGGGGGATTGCATCTCAGTGCCAGCATGTGACACAGGGGAAGAGGCAGTGGTGTGACCCACAGGCAGTGAATGGCCTTCGTTCCACCTTGTCGGGTGCTTAGCTATCATATGCCTGCATATGCTGGTGGTGGTCAGGCTAGTAGTGGTCGTTCCCCTGCTGATCTTGGTGTGGCACAGGTTGCATGCCACTGTTCGTCGGTCATCAGTGCTCTCATTAAAAAAACCTCCAGACATTCGAACACCGCGGCAAGCTGCCGTGCAGAGGGCTAGAAGAGGTGCTGTGGGGAACAGTTGGGGGATTACTTGCTCTGGCCCTGCTTCTCCCTCTGGCCACCCCACTGCCTATTCCAACCTCTTCAGGTGCTGCACTTTCCTCACCCTCTGAAGCGCTGTCTTCAGTAGGCTTACCAACCCAGGTGGGGTCAGTCGCCTCATCATCCACCAGCTCTTCCTCCGGATCCTCTGTGCGCTCCTCCCTCGGACTTACTGCCCTAACAACAACCTCACTGACAGACAACTGTGTCTCATCATCATCATCCACAAGTACCTCTTGAGATACTACTTAGAAGTCCCCACCCTCATCACCCTGAGACTGTGAAAGGTCCAAATTTTGGGCATCGGTCACGACAAACTCCTCAGGTGGCTGATCAACTGTTGTTTGTAACTCAGGGCAGGGATCCGAGAACAGTTCCTGGGAGTATGCCTGTTCTGAATCTCTACTTTTCCTGGAGTGACCAGGCTGGGAGGAAGGTAGATCAGCGTGAGGATTCACAGGTCTGGTCCCTTGGCTAGCGTGAGTGGTCTGCGTGGAAGACTGGGTGGTGGATGAATTACTGGACGTGTTATCTGCTATCCACGTCATCACCTGATCGCACTGTTGTGGTTTTAATAATGGTCTACCATGCAGACCTGCAAAATGTGAGATGAAGCTATGGACCGTAGATACGCGGCGTTCTACTTCTCCCTCAGCAGCAGGCACTGTTTCACCCCGCCCAGGACCTTGGCCTCTGCCCACACCCTGATTCGGACACCCTCGTCCACGTCCTCCTCCTTGACCCTTTACCCCTAGTGTTGATCCTCTTGTATAATGCATTGTGTCCAAATGCTACGCAAACTGTGAGGTATTTTGCGTATGCTTTAAGCCAAAAATAGACAGTGTAAAATATGTACAGTCTTGCTATATAGTGCAGATTGAGAGGACACACAATTGGGCCTGTTATAAAAATGCTTTCAGCAAAAACAAATTAAGAAATGGAAAATGAGAGGAGTTTTGTTAGTTCCTATCTAGTCTGTGTACACCAGTAGCAGTATACTGTATAGAACTGGTAACAGTATGCAGTATACAGCCGGGATGCTTGTGAATGCTTTGTGCGCACTACTGGTCCCAGGCAGCCAAAGTGATGATGCACAAAAGTGGAGTTGTAGTCCTAAAAAGGACTGTTGGATTCTTTGAAGATGAATCCCTACCTAACCGCTCCTTCTAACCTACACTAACGCTCCCCCTCATTCACAGCAGGTCTGTCCCTCAGCTAATCCAGCCTCCTTGTGAGGCGAGCATCAGGTGATCTGAGTTTTTATGATCCGAGGTCACCTGATCTGGCCAGCCAGTCACTGCTATAGATGTGCACAGGGTTGGCACGTCACAGCAGGAGGTGCCAAAGCCTTCCCTGCATGTTCATTGGCTAAAAAAGCCGCTAATCATGTGGGGAGTGGAGGGTGAAATTTTTTCAAACACCGCATGGTGCTCGCTTGAGTAACGAGTACTTTCGAGTATGCTAATGCTCGAACGAGCATGCTCGCTCATCTCCAGTGATGTGCAAAGTGTAAATAATGAGTCCCAGAGGATGGATAAGTGCTGGATGGGGGATGCTCTAAAATCGGTTTATTGTTTAAAATTGGTTTAAATATATTGTTAGCATCGCCAATTCACAATCCTCATGTCTAACGGCGTGTAGTTTATTTTCAGATTTCATGCTTCAGGCTAAAACATCTCGTTAGGTGCAGGAGGTTTTTTTTTACAATTTAAGGCCGCCTGCAGACGAGCGGGTCGGATCCGGCAGCGAGAATTCTCGCCACGCGTACTGACCCGAGCGCCTGCAGGGACGAGCGCGTACTCACCCGCGCCTGGCGGCCCCGGCTCTTTCATGTGCCGGCTGCCGCGCAGCCGGCGCATGCGCAGACCGGAGCCGGCGGCCAGGTGAGTGCGTGCCCCGCAGAAAATTAAGACATGCCGCGGTTTGTTTGCCGCGCGAGATTTCGGCTCGGCCAAACCGCGGCCGTCTGCATAGGAGTGCGTATTTTTTTTTTTTTTTAAACAAATATTTTATTAATTTTCACAGTGGAAATAAAGTACATTATAGACAAGCATAGAGATTCCGATACATACAGATGTGCATATCTGTCCACAGTATTGATAGATATTGGATGAATATTTCCATTATAACTATGTTCTTTCAGATCTTATATATGCATAACCACTTATAGGGTAGCCATAATGGCTATTTCCCATCAGTTGTGGACATAAAGCTGATGAGAAATCACCATGCAAGAGTACAACTCCTGTGGAAAACAGTAACAACAATTACTATTAGGAACAACATTTTAAAGTTAGGAACTGTTGGTCTGGGTTAAGCACCACCAAGACAGGCCATACTGCTGAGTGTGGTCGAT
Organism: Eleutherodactylus coqui; assembly: GCF_035609145.1. Taxonomy (NCBI): domain Eukaryota; kingdom Metazoa; phylum Chordata; class Amphibia; order Anura; family Eleutherodactylidae; genus Eleutherodactylus; species Eleutherodactylus coqui. The sequence goes on from NC_089843.1 coordinate 223,709,971, forward strand.
TATGTAAGATACATGCCAAATGCCACAACACACCACTCATCTTCTTCCTTCCTAAACCCAATGATCATAGTGCGGGGAAAAAGACTTAACAGGAATAACCTGAGAATTGAAGCCACTTTGCCCAGTTGTTTTTGAATTTTCCCACCTGGTCTAGTTTAGTGGCAATTAAGTGTTCCATTACGCAGTTGTGTTGGACCATTAAGAAAATTTCGGATAAGGAGGGAATATCAGAGCTTTTCCATCTTCTAGCAATAGCTGATCTAGTTGCCGTCAGTACATGGGATAAGATCACAAGGTCAGGGGGATTGCACTGTTCTATGCCTAGTGATAGAAGAGCCACACTTGCACTCCAATGAAAGTCAATCTGTAGAATGGAGCAAAGTGACAGATGTATTCGCTCCCATAGAGGCTTGAGCAAATCACACAACCACCAGACATGTATCAGTGTGCCTGTTTGTTTGTGGCATCTCCAACATAGGTGTGAATGCTGTGGTGAAATCTTTGCTAGACGATAAGGAGTCAGGTACCATCTGTATAAAAGCTTCCTATTGGTTTCTAGGTGATTTGCACAGTGAGAGGTCTTCAAACTGAGTTGGAATGCTAGTGACCATTGATCAGAGTTGAAGGATTTCTGAAAATCTCTTTCCCAGTTGATTTGAAAAAGAAAATTCTTTAGGTGTAAGCCAGATGATAGGGACGCATAGGCTTTAGATATGCCTCCAGCTTGCTCCCCACTCTTGTATAGGAATGACTCAAACTTTGTAAGTAAGGCTGTAGGCGGGGGTTTTAGTGATGAGAGATAGTGTCGTATTTGAAGGTATTTATAGAACTCTTTATGTGGTAATAGGTATGTTGCATGTAGCTGAGCAAAAGATTTCATAACAGGTCCTTCAAATAAATCCTCTATATTTCCGATGCCCAGATCCAGCCACATGTCAAGGTTTATATCTGGTATTAGTGATTGGATCACTTCCAAAGGCATTTTAAAGATTCGGCAGGGAAGGAAATTAGTTACTATAGTCATTCTTTTCCACATGCAAAGGGTAGCAGTGATAGTAGGGGAAAAGGATGTAGGGAAACTCTTAGTTAGTCTGGAGACCCATAGGAGATTTGATAGTTTAGAGTATCCAGTAATATCAGACTCAATTTGAATCCAGTGTTTAGAACTATCGTTTATCCACCAGCTTTTAAGTTGATCAAGTAATGATGCATAGTAATAATCCTTTATACAAGGGCACCCTAGCCCTCCTTGGGATGGGTGGAGGTATAATACTTTGGCCGGTACACGCGCTCTCTTATTGCCCCAAATATAGTGCATCAACAAACTTTGTATTCTATTTAAAGTGCTATTGGGTATAACCACAGGGAGGTTACGGAATAAATATAAAATTTTTGGAAGTAACAACATTTTAACAAGGGCAATGCGGCCTATCCAGGAGATTCGTAATTTAATATAGTTTTGGATGTCTTTTTCTAAACTAGACAGTAAAATGTTTAAATTAATATGCCCTAATTGGCTAGTAGGGAATGTTAGGGTAATACCTAAATAGGGGATTTGTCCATCTACCCACTGATAGGGGTATAGTGATTGTAGTTTTGCTTGGGTGTTTTTAGAAATTCCCATATTGAGAATTAGAGATTTGGAAGCATTGATTTTGTAGTAACTGACTCGACTAAATTTTTCTATAATTTCTGATAAAGTACTGAGGGAGGATTCTGGGGATGATAGACTAAGAATAACATCATCTGCAAATAGGCCTATGCGGTGTTCAGTGCTACCTATTACGATGCCGGAAATGTCTGGAGATGAGCGAATCATATGGGCGAGGGGCTCCATCACCAGAGCGAATATTGCTGGCGATAGTGGGCAACCCTGTCTAGTTCCGTTTGAAATATCAAATGGTTTAGAAATAGAACCAGAGGTATATACTTGAGCAGAAGGGGAAGAGTACAAGGCCATTATAGAGGAAGTCAGATGACTGCCAAAGCCAAATTTCAGAAGCACTTTTTTAAGATACCCCCAGTGTACGCGATCAAACGCCTTCTCTGCATCCAGAGTAAGGAGCAGAGAAGGGGTTCCACGGGCACAAGCTACAGAAATGATATTAATGAAACGGCGTGTGCCATCACTAGTTTGACGACCTTTAATGAAACCGACTTGGTCCTTGTCGATTAGATTTGGCATGATCATCATTAATCTGTTTGCCAGTATTTTTGCATATAGCTTTATATCCGTGTTTAGGAGGGAGATTGGCCTAAAATTTGTAGGGGTATCAGGAGTTTTGCCAGGTTTGGGTAGAGTAATAATGAGAGCTCTCAACATTTCTGGAGGGGGTTGCCCTTTCATAGCTATATCATTAAATACTCTGGTGAGATAAGGGGCCAAAATGTACCTATAGGTCTTATAATACTCACTAGTGAGACCGTCAGGTCCAGGGGATTTGTTAGATTTCAGTGCTTTTATTGCTTTGAGGACCTCAGCTGAGTTAAATGGCTGAGAAACGGCATTCAACTCCGCGGGAGATAGTGTGGGCAATTGTACGTTTTCCAGAAACGAGGATATTTCAGTATTTATGGGTTGGGTGATTGAACAATCTTCCTTTAAGTTATATAGAGTCTTGTAGTAGCCTGCCAGTACATCAACAATGCCTTGAGGGTCATATATCTTAACGCCCTGAGTGTCATAAAGGAAGGGTATGCGCGCTTTAGCTGTACGGATTTTTGCTTGTTTCGCTAATGTAGACCCAGTCTTATTGCCTTGCCAGTAGTATGTTAATTTTAATTTCCTTAGAGCTAGATCGTGTTCATAGATACGAAGCTCCTGGAGCTGCTGGTGTAAAGCTGATATCTCTCTAGCTCTATCTATGGAGTAGGATGTTTTATTTAATCTATGTAATGTACCTAATTGCGTTTGTAAAGACAGTAGCAAGGCGTTCCTGCGTTTTTTATCATAAGCAGCTTGTTTAAGAAAATGACCTCTAATAGTAGCCTTATGTGCGCACCATAATGTTGGGTCAGAGATCTCGCCATTGTCATTGAGATCGAAGTAATCTAGGAGGGCCTGCAGCGACTGGGGTGCATATTTTGGGTGTTGTAGTATGTAATTGTTAAGGCGCCAAGTCACAATAGGTGGTTGATTAAATTGTTCTTGAAGAGACATTGCTACTGGCGCGTGGTCTGACCATGTTATGGCACCTATTGTCGTAGATGTAACGTTTTTTATAAGGTTTTGATCTATCAGAATAAAATCAATTCTGCTATATACTTTGTGAGGGTGTGAAAAATAGGTATAGTCGCGCTCAGTCGGATGTTGTAGGCGCCAAATATCAAAAAGATGTTTGTTGTTTAGTAGGGGAACAATAGAGGTTGGTTGGTTTGTATTCTGAGTAGTGGATGAAGTGTCCACTGAGGGCCATAGAGTTTTATTGAAGTCGCCCAGTAGCACTAATGGGCCCTCTTTAACCTGATCTATAGTTTTTAAGATGTTTTTAATAAATGTATGTTGCTTAGAATTAGGGGCATATATTGAGGCTAGAGTATACTTAAGGCTATTAACAGAGCATATCAGTATGACGTAGCGTCCATTGTCATCTATGATCTCTTTATGGACCGTAAGTGCAACTGTATCCTTGATGGCTATGGACACACCACATTTTTTATGTGTTGCAGGAGAAGAGAAAATATGGGGGAATCGCTTGTGTGTCAGCCTAAATATGTCTTCTTTGTTTAAATGCGTTTCCTGAATGCATAGTATGTCTGTATTAGTTGTATGAGCCTCCTTCCACACCATTGATCTTTTAAAGGGTGAGTTTAGACCCTTGGCATTGATCGATAATATTTTAAGTACCATAATACAAGAAGTTAGGTGCACTGAATTCAGGGAGGGATCTGTGGGGCCCAAGAGAATTATCTCTATTATGTGGGGCCCCCCAGCTCCACCCCCGATCACAATACGACCACAGCCCCATCACGTATAAGCACATCCCAGACCTTTTAGCAAAGGGAAACAAAGTAAACTCAAAATACCAAACACAATGGCTAGAAATATGGGCCTGTAAGGCCAACAAAAGAAACATTGAGATAAATGGTACACATATTACCATAGTTCTCGCGGGGGACTGGATTTACCGGTTACCAGTAGTTTACGTGCCAGATACGGCAGTTTTAGAAGAGAAACAACCCGAGTAAGGAGAGTCCCCAGTCCTGTAATGATTGTTCCGTAGGAGGTCGTGTTAATTGGCCACAGAATGTTCTTCAGTGCGTTTCTTGCTATATGGAACTGTGGACCATTCCTCCCGTAGGGATGGGGAATTCCTTTTTCCATTAGATCCAAGTGGTCCAGGGTGGCCCTGTGGGAGAATATCCCAGTCCTTGCAAAACTGTAAGGCTTCTTCCGGAGATTGTGCATAGAATTTAGTGCCATTTCTAGTGATAATCAGTTTCACCGGGAAGCCCCATTTGTATATGATGCCGTGTTCGCGAAGTATTTTTGTGCTCGTAGCATATGCTCTTCTTCGTAAAAGTGTCGCCGCTGACAGGTCTGCAAACAGTGTAACATTTTTAAAGCGGTCTGGAAGAGTAGGTGGGGTTCTAGCGGTTTCCATCAATTTTTCTTTAATTTGGAAAAAGTGTATACGTGCGATGACGTCTCTTGGTACAGATGCGGGTAAAGCTTTAGGCTTAGGGAGCCGGTGTGCTCGATCGATTGCTAGATCATAGTGAGTGGCGTTGGGGAGGAGGACAGTGAAAAAATCGGTGAGGAATTCCCCAAGATCCTCTGTTTTGACCGATTCAGGTATCCCTCTAAATCTAATATTGTTCCGTCTAGACCTGTCTTCAATGTCTGCTAGTTTTAGTTTTAGAGCTTCCACTTCTTCCTCCATGTTGTTATTAGCGTCAACTAACTCATTGTGGGCTGACGTCAATTCAGCCACTTTATTTTCAATATGACATGTTCGGTCACCGAGTGATGTAATGTCGGCTTGTATAGAAGACATTGCTTGTTGTATATCTTTTTGAATGGAGAGTTTGAGGTCTGTGAGTAGCAGACGCATTGTTGCTTCAGTTATGGGCATATCTGTACTTTGTGACTCCATATTCTGTGCTGGAGTGCTTTTGGAGTGTGTAACATTCTGCTTCCCCCAAGTACCTGGAGCAGTAGGCAATGAAGGGGTTAATGCAGTGACTGTTGCTGTTACTGAGCTCTCTCCTTCTTCTACTTCTGCTGCTGGGTTTATTATTACAGCTACAGATGAAGGGCTGCTTGCTTTATCATTCCCTGCCTTATCAGCTTCAGATAGCAGCGTGTCACTCACTGCCGGTGAGCGGCTGTCTGAGATAACACTGTGAGAGAGTGCCGTGCTTCCCTGCTGCTGGGCAGCGCCATCTTGCAGAGCCCTGCCGGCGGGGAAGAACTTTGTCACTTTTAGAGGACTTTTCTTAACCCTGCCACGAACCATGATGCTCTCCACAGTCAGGACTGTCAGCGGAGCTGAGGAGAGGTGAGTGAGCTGTAGATCGGGTGTTTCTAACCTTGTTTGTGCCGCTGAATTGCCGTGTATGCTGGCAGCTTCGGATCTACACCTCCTCTGCCATGCACTGCTGGCCACGCCCCCAGGAGTGCGTATTTTAATGCACTCCTATGCAAACTTTCAGCGGCGGAAATCCCGTGGGAAATCCCGCGGCGGGATTTCCGCTCGTGTGCAGGCGGCCTAACAAAATGAAAATCGTTTTTGAGAGTTCTATGCTAAAGGTCATCGCTTGCCACCACAGGCTTTCAAATGAGAAAAAGTCATAACCCTAATGTACACTAAATCTTTCTAGTCACCCCTACATGATGAGATAGTGTGTATGTGTGTGTGGGTGTAACAGACACATGGAAAGCAGGATCTCTGTAGTTTTCTGTGTACAGTCTATAGAACACAGCAGCAGCTCCTATCAAAAGTCGTGAGAGGATGGGGGATAAGATATACACCCTGCAGTGGGGAAAACTGGGGACTAAATACAAGATACATATGAGTCATTCCTCATGTATACACAGAAGGCAGCTTATTCTGAAAACTCAGCTATGCTTTAATAGCATCTATAAGATATACATTGCATGTTGAGTTAATTACAGCAATACTAGTTTTCATTGTCCCTTGCAACAAAGTATTCATGTACATCAGAGATTACATTTAAAAAGAATGCAACCATTTTTTTCTTATGATGTAACAAATTTGGCATAAGTTGCCAGTCTAACAATTAAAACAAAATAAATAGTGAAATCTAAAAATGTAAGTCATCTCCAAATTTATCTTCTTTGTTGTATAATTCCAGAACCTGTAATAAAAAGGAGAAGAAATATAAGAATAAAATGCATGCAAATAATGCAAGACTGTCATGTAGTACACGGTGATTCAAAAGTCAGGGCCATCCAGAATATCTCCTGAACAAAAAGAGATACGAGTAGGAAACATTGCGGAATACTTGGATGGGCGGGTGGTGGGGTGGTGGGGGGGAAAGCTGTTGGCACTTTGGTGGTGTCTGTGTGCCATCTTGGTGGCAGCCATCCTGGATTCAGCCCAAGAAATGTCAATGGAAAGGAGGTAATAGAATACATGACTGAGGGGTAGAATTTAATCAGAAATTGAAAATTCCAGTCATTTTTTTCAATATCTGCAACTTTTTATGAGTTATGTCATGTAATGTCATGTTGAGTATCAATAAAGTTGTTATGTTGAATTATGTTGTATGGAAAACACTAATGGCATGTATTTTCAGGTACCAGAAGATGCCGTTAACAATGCAGGACAAAATTGAGATCACCCTGATGGTTGGTAAGAGAAGCACACATGATGTGGAGGAGACTTTAATTCAAGAACACCCTGGAAGGCAGCCAGTGGGTGCACAAACTGTCAGGAAACCAATCCAGAAGTTCTGGGAAACACAAAGTATCCAAGACAAACTGAGATCTGGTTGTCCGAGCCCCAGGTGTCCACAGCTGTGCTAGAGCACTAGAAGACTGGCATTGGAGCATGGTCTGCGTCAACCAACTGCCGTAAGGATCATCAACACCCCCATACAAACTGCAGCGGCAACAGACGTTGTGTGAAGATGACCCTTACACACATTTGGAATTCTGTCAGTGGTAGTGTCATGCTTTTCTGTACTAGCTCTCTTCATGACGAGTCCACAGAAGAGTATGACATTGACCAATGACAGAAGTTCAAGCATCTGTCACAGTCCTCTTCATTTGCAGATGCAGTTTGTATGGCTGTCTCGAGAATCCTTATGACAGTTGGTTCCTTAAAACACAAAAGTGGCAACCTGTGGTAATGTCTGCATGAGGATGAGGGGGGGGGGGTCAGTGACAACATAACGGCACATTCAGTCCACGTAAAGTCAGAATAACTTTATTTTCTTGGAAATTCAGCAATAACAGATAATCCAGTGGAAAGCAGTCACCGCCGACAGCACATACCCTTTGTGCAACAAACAAAATATACACTTGCCTGTCAATGCACTAACTAAACAGCTATGCTCTCACTTACTTACTTCTCATGTGCAGCAATGGTCAGCTAACAGCAGAAGTCCACCAGGTAGATGTGCTCCTCCAGGCTCTGACTGCCTGAACTTGCAGCCTTTTATGTCCCAGTGATTACCTTAGTGGACCCAGCTGGGCTCACTGGGATCCAGAAGGAAGACCTCACTGGAGTTTTATCTCATCTGAGGGAAATGTCCCTCCAGAACTCTTCCTTGCACGTGTCTACACACCCATACAAAGTGATGTAACAATACTAGCTAAATAACTCTCAATAGCGGGTCTTGTGACATCAGTTATGAATATCAGAAAGTTTGTACTGTGACAACAGTTGTTTATTAGCCAGTAAACACTAGTTTAGTAAATTGAGATAAGGATGGCTTTAAGCTAGTTTCATGCATTGCACGAAATTGCACGAGAAATCCAGATATACGAGATCAATAGACTCTCCCAGGTCCAGCCTAGAGCTTACTTCATCGTAGAAGCTGATCAAATTGGTTCTACATGATCGGCCCCTCATGAACCCATGCTGGTGAGGAGTTATACCGTTGTTTTCCTTGAGGTATTCTAGGATGGCGTCTCTCAGAACCCCCTTGAATATTTTTCCAAATATTGAAGTGAGACTTACCGGCCTGTAGTTACCAGGCTCTATTTTAAGGCCCATTTACACGTAATGAATGTCGAGCAAACGATGCCCAACACTCGTCCCTGCACATACTTGCTCCCGTGCTGCTGCACAGGAGCGAATATCGTTGGTTCGCAGCAGGGCAGCTGGAGGAGATTTCCCTCCTCGCTCCCCCCCCCTTCCCCATTCACTTAACATAGCCGCCATTCAGTACTGAACGGCTGCTGTTTACACTGAGTAATCAGCGATCAGCTCATCGTCCATCATTTATGCAGCATAAATAATGAACGATGAGCAGATCACTGATCGGTCAGTATAAACAGCACCTGTCCAATACTGAACGGCCACTATGTTAAGTGAATGGAGAGGGACAGGGGAGAGCGAGGGGATAAATATCCAGCCGCCCCGCTGCCAGCCAACGATACTCGCTCCTGTGTAACAGCAAGTATCATTGGAGACGAGTGTTGGGCATCGTTTGCCTGACATTCATCCCATGTAAATGGGGCTTTAGACCCTTTTTGTATATTGAAACCACATTGGCAATACGCCAATCCAGTGGTACAACCTGGGTCTCAATAGTGTCCCTAAATATAAGAAATGATCTGTCTATCACGTCATTTAGTTACCTTAGAACTTTTGGGTATATTCCCTCTGGGCCCTGCAATTTGTCAATATGATTTTTTTTAGCTGACTCTGCACTTCCTCCTGAGTTGGGCAGGTGATATTCAGTGGGGAGTTCGTTTATTCCCCTGCATCTCGTGTGACATTTCTTTTTCCTTCGTGAATACACTTGAGAAAAAACTAACCCATAGATTTGCCCCCCCTCCATCATCTTCTACAGTTTCTCCTGCATTATTTGTTAAAGGGCCAGCGCTCTCAGTGCAAATCCTTTTACCGTTTATATAATTGAAAAATAGTTTGGGGATATTTTTGCTCTCTTTGGCAATCAGTCTCTCTGCCTCCTCCTTGGCAGTTTTTATCTTTTCTTACATAATTTGTTATTTTCCCTGTATGTTTTTAGCGCTTCCTCGCTGCATCTTGTTTTAGTAATTTAAACGCTTTTTTTTTTTTCCTTATTGCCCCCTTACAGTCTTATTGAGCCACATTGATTTCCTTCGATTTGTAGATCTTTAATTTTTAAAGGGTGTGAACTGCTCACATGAGGTAATTAGGATCCTTTTAAACTTCTCCTATTTGTCGTCTGTACTGTTATTTTTGAGAACATCGTGGCCCTCCCTCTCGTTGGCTCCCGCACAAGTTGGGTAAGGTAGTTATCTTTAATTGTTCTCAAGAACTTATCACCCCTGTGAGATTTGCAGGTTTCGTTTTCCCATTTTATATCCGGATAATTAAAGTCCCCATGATAATTACTTCGTTGCGGTTTGACACCTCTTCTATTTGTCTTATTAATAATTCTGTTGCTTTTGGTGGCCTATAGAAAACCCCTATCAGGATTTTGTTATTCTTTTCTCCCTGTATTATTACCCACAGAGATTCCACGTGTTCCACTAATATCTTCTCCTAGCCTCGGCATTAAGTAGGATTTAACATACAGACAGACTCCTCCCCCTTTCTGTTCCCCATGGACGCTTCTGAAGAGGTTGTAACCCTGTAAATTCACCGCCCAATTACACTTATCATCAAGCCATGTTTCAGTTATTCCTACTAGATCATGACATTTTGGACTTGCCATGGATCGGACGGCTTCCATTGACTGCAGTGGAAGGTGTCCGTGCCATTTTTCACACAAAATAGAGCAAGCTGCAATTCTTCTCCGCAAGCGGAAATTTGCAGTTGTTTTCCGCTTGTGGGCATGAAAGAATCTTTTAACATGGCATGCTATGGACGGACATTGTTGCAGGATTCGCAGCGGGCGTCCGTGGGCATTGGCCCATTTATTTTTACAGAAAGTGTTATGTATTTTACACAGTCTAGAAATAAAACAAAGCTTCCAAAGAAAGATCAAAACGTACCTGAGATGCCGACATCATCGTAAATCTCCTTTTCACTGCAGAAACAAACAGAATTATTTTTATAGAGTTTCATGCAGATATTTTAAATGTTTTGTATTCGTGCTGTAATGTTGCACTATAATGTACTAATCAATAAACTATTGTTATTCATCACACTTCACAACTAATTAGTAGCAAATATTGTAGTTTGTATTGCTGAAAAAACACATATACCCATCCAGCTCAGCCTATTACCCCCCAATGTTGGGCCAGAGGAAGGCAAAAACCCCAATGAGGTAGAAGCCAAATTACCAATCTGACAATTAGAATAATCCCCAGATCTGACTAATCTGTGATATAGTGTAATATTGTAACACTCAGGAAAGGTTACCCACTTTAGAAAGAAAGATGGCTGATGGGCAACCTAATAACTATGTATAATGTATCAGTGGTCAGTACAGAGATCTCTCCCATCATTTACTATACCCAGGACTGTAACAAGGGGGCGCTCTAATAACTATGTATAGATATATCAGGGGTCAGTACAGAGATCTCTCCCATCATCTATTATACCCAGGACTGTAACAAGGGGGCGCTCTAATAACTATGTATAGATACATCAGGGGTCAGTACAGAGATCTCTCCCATCATCTATTATACCCAGGAATGTAACAAGGGGGCGCTCTAATAACTATGTATACATATATCAGGGGTCAGTACAGAGATCTCTCCCATCATCTATTATACCCAGGACTGTAATAAGGGGGCGCTCTAATAACTAGGTATAGATATATCAGGGGTCAGTACAGAGATCTCCCCCATCATCTATTATACCCAGGACTGTAACAAGGGGGCGCTCTAATAACTATGTATAGATATATCAGGGGTCAGTACAGAGATCTCTCCCATCATCTATTATACCCAGGGCTTGTGCTTTGTGGCAGGAGTTCTAGTTTTTATAGGAACCAGTCCAGGTGCCTATAATGTATTGAATAACTTTCATTAACTTGTTTTTTCTGCTGAGCAAAGAAAAAAGGGCAATGTCACCAGTGTTATGTGATGTATGTTTATGACGCTCACAGTCTGGTATAAATATTATGTTTCCTTTATTCTATGAGCCATTATGATTATTACAGCACCAAATTTATAGAGGTTTATTATGTTTTACCACTTTTACACAATATAAACACTTTTTTTAACAAAAATACTTTGTCTGATGTCACATTCCAGGATCAAAGCAGCAAACATAGGACACATAACTGTTCACACCTATAGACAGAACAAGACTGTTCATACACCACATGTCTGGCCACAGATCAAATGAACATATCGCTGTTCACACCAACACAACAGGTCCAAATGTTCTCACACCAAGGGGAGTCAGCCACCCTGCTGACATACAGGGAACTGTGTCAGGCATCAACCATCTGACACACATACCATCAGACAACTGCAGGCCGCACCTGTCAAAGGGGAAGGGAGAGGAGGTCTGTTTAAGATGCAGACAGGGGCAACAGGTGTCCAGACCGTCCTCAGGGAAAGTGAGAGAAACACTTCAGACTAACAAGCATAACATTCAGCGGGAATAAGACAGAATGTCTAGCAGAGGTGCTGGTATATATGTGCAGCAGACCAGAGGGGATTGGCTGGCTGGAGAAACTCCACACCCAGCCAGCTCAATTATCCCACCTGTGAAGCTGTGCTCCTGGAACCTCATAGCACAACAGATCCCAGCAGCACAACCTAACTGGAACTCTCTCCTGAGGAGGCAGTGATGGTGATGCGATATAAGAGTATAAGAGGTTCTGGACGCCTTTCTTGAGTGATACAATATTTCATGTTATATCACTAATTACTTCAGGAGGGTCGGTGATCGATGGATTATTCTGATTGCCAGACTGGAGACAGGAATTAATTTTTTCCCTAAAATGAGGGAAATTGGCTTTTACATCATGAGGTGTTTTTGCCTTCTTCTGGATCACCATTGCAGGATAATAGGCTGAACTGAATAGATAGATTTTTATGGACTCGCTAAAAGATCAGAGAATCAGCACTGTGGCCACAAACCGCACCCTCCATGATAAAGTAATGGCGTATATTATAGATCCAGATGGAGATACCCTGTCATTATATTCAGTGTAAGCTACACTTTAACCCAAGTTACTGAATCAGTGGATTATGTTTTCACAATTACTTTATTTTCAGGTTTGCTGAAATCAGTACTTACAGCTGTAGAACGTATCTTCTTTTAACATAACCATCTAGGAGAGAGAGCACATATTAGGCGGTATTAATTGTCATATAACAAGACCTGCGATGTTTCAGTATGGCCAAATGCAGAAATTCAGCGGCGGGATTTCCCACAGAATTTCCGCCCGTGCCCGCTGCCATGGGGTTCATTAGGTAATGCCATCCTATGCAGACATCCGCGATTTGACCGCGTTAAAACTCAAATGGTAAACAAATCGTGGCATGTCCTACTTCTGTGCGAACCTCTGTGAGGCTCGCACAGAAACGTCACTGGTGACGCGCTGGCTCTGGTCTGCACATACGCTGCTGTGCGACAGCTGGCACAGAGCGAGACGCCGGGAGCAGGTGAGCGCTGTGTCATTGCAGGGGAAAAAATGGGTCTATGAGGTGTCACATATGGGTCTACGAGGTGTCACGTATGGGTCTATGAGGTGTCACATATGGGTCTACAAGATGTCACATATGGGTCTACGAGGTGTCACATATGGGTCTACGAGGTGTCACATATGGGTCTACGAGGTGTCACATATGGGTCTATGAGGTGTCACATATGGGTCTATGAGGTGTCACATATGGGTCTACGAGGTGTCACATATGGGTCTATGAGGTGTCACATATGAGTCTATGAGGTGTCACATATGGGTCTATGATGTGTCACATATGGGTCTATGAGGTGTCACATATGGGTCTATGATGTGTCACATATGGGTCTATGAGGTGTCACATATGGGTCTACGAGGTGTCACATATGGGTCTACAAGGTGTCACATATGGGTCTACGAGGTGTCACATATGGGTCTATGAGGTGTCACATATGGGTCTACAAGGTGTCACATATGGGTCTATGAGGTGTCACATATGGGTCTACGAGGTGTCACATATGGGTCTATGAGGTGTCACATATGGGTCTACGAGGTGTCACATATGGGTCTACGAGGTGTCACATATGGGTCTACGAGGTGTCACATATGGGTCTATGAGGTGTCACATATGGGTCTACGAGGTGTCACATATGGGTCTATGAGGTGTCACATATGGGTCTATGAGGTGTCACATATGGGTCTACAAGGTGTCACATATGGGTCTACGAGGTGTCACATATGGGTCTATGATGTGTCACATATGGGTCTATGAGGTGTCACATATGGGTCTATGAGGTGTCACATATGGGTCTACGAGGTGTCACATATGGGTCTACGAGGTGTCACATATGGGTCTACGAGGTGTCACATATGGGTCTACGAGGTGTCACAGATGGGTCTACGAGGTGTCACATATAGGTCTATGAGGTGTCACATATGGGTCTACGAGGTGTCACAGATGGGTCTACGAGGTGTCACATATAGGTCTATGAGGTGTCACATATGGGTCTACGAGGTGTCACATATGGGTCTATGAGGTGTCACATATGGGTCTATGAGGTGTCACATATGGGTCTACGAGGTGTCACATATGGGTCTATGAGGTGTCACATATGGGTCTATGAGGTGTCACATATGGATCTACGAGGTGTCACATATGGATCTACGAGGTGTCACATATGGGTCTATGAGGTGTCACATATGGGTCTACGAGGTGTCACATTTGGGTCTACAAGGTGTCACATATGGGTCTATGAGGTGTCACATATGGGTCTATGAGGTGTCACATATGGGTCTATGAGGTGTCACATATGGGTCTATGATGTTCACATATGGGTCTACGAGGTGTCACATATGGGTCTATGAGGTGTCACATATGGGTCTATGAGGTGTCACATATGGGTCTATGATGTGTCACATATGGGTCTACGATGTGTCACATATGGGTCTACGATGTGTCACATATGGGTCTACGAGGTGTCACATATGGGACTACAAAGTGTCACATATGGGTCTACGAGGTGTCACATATGGGCCTATGAGGTGTCACATATGGATCTACGAGGTGTCACATATGGATCTACGAGGTGTCACATATGGGTCTATGAGGTGTCACATATGGGTCTATGATGTGTCACATATGGGTCTATGAGGTGTCACATATGGGTCTACAAGGTGTCACATATGGGTCTATGAGGTGTCACATATGGGTCTACGAGGTGTCACATATGGGTCTATGAGGTGTCACATATGGGTCTATGAGGTGTCACATATGGGTCTACAAGGTGTCACATATGGGTCTACGAGGTGTCACATATGGGTCTATGAGGTGTCACATATGGGTCTACAAGGTGTCACATATGGGTCTATGAGGTGTCACATATGGGTCTACGAGGTGTCACATATGGGTCTACGAGGTGTCACATATGGGTCTATGAGGTGTCACATATGGGTCTATGAGGTGTCACATATGGGTCTACAAGGTGTCACATATGGGTCTATGAGGTGTCACATATGGGTCTATGATGTGTCACATATGGGTCTATGAGGTGTCACATATGGGTCTACGAGGTGTCACATATGGATCTATGAGGTGTCACATATGGGTCTATGAGGTGTCACATATAGGTCTACGAGGTGTCACATATGGGTCTATGATGTGTCACATATGGGTCTATGATGTGTCACATATGGGTCTACGAGGTGTCACATATGGGTCTATGAGGTGTCACATATGGGTCTATGATGTGTCACATATGGGTCTATGATGTGTCACATATGGGTCTACGAGGTGTCACATATGGGTCTACAAAGTGTCACATATGGGTCTACGAGGTGTCACATATGGGTCTATGAGGTGTCACATATGGATCTACGAGGTGTCACATATGGATCTACGAGGTGTCACATATGGGTCTATGAGGTGTCACATATAGGTCTATGAGGTGTCACATATGGGTCTACAAGGTGTCACATATGGGTCTATGAGGTGTCACATATGGGTCTACGAGGTGTCACATATGGGTCTATGAGGTGTCACATATGGGTCTACAAGGTGTCACATATGGGTCTACAAGGTGTCACATATGGGTCTACGAGGTGTCACATATGGGTCTATGAGGTGTCACATATGGGTCTACAAGGTGTCACATATGGGTCTATGAGGTGTCACATATGGGTCTACGAGGTGTCACATATGGGTCTATGAGGTGTCACATATGGGTCTATGAGGTGTCACATATGGGTCTACAAGGTGTCACATATGGGTCTATGAGGTGTCACATATGGGTCTATGATGTGTCACATATGGGTCTATGAGGTGTCACATATGGGTCTACGAGGTGTCACATATGGGTCTACAAGATGTCACATATGGGTCTATGAGGTGTCACATATGGGTCTATGAGGTGTCACATATGGGTCTATGAGGTGTCACATATGGGTCTACGAGGTGTCACATATGGGTCTACAAGATGTCACATATGGGTCTATGAGGTGTCACATATGGGTCTACGAGGTGTCACATATGGGTCTATGAGGTGTCACATATGGGTCTATGATGTGTCACATATGGGTCTATGAGGTGTCACATATGGGTCTACGAGGTGTCACATATGGGTCTACAAGGTGTTACATATGGGTCTATGAGGTGTCACATATGGGTCTATGAGGTGTCACATATGGGTCTATGAGGTGTCACATATGGGTCTACAAGGTGTCACATATGGGTCTACAAGATGTCACATATGGGTCTATGAGGTGTCACATATGGGTCTACGAGGTGTCACATATAGGTCTACGAGGTGTCACATATGGGTCTATGAGGTGTCACATATGGGTCTATGATGTGTCACATATGGGTCTATGAGGTGTCACATATGGGTCTACGAGGTGTCACATATGGGTCTACAAGATGTCAAATATGGGTCTATGAGGTGTCACATATGGGTCTACAAGGTGTCACATATGGGTCTATGAGGTGTCACATATGGGTCTACAAGATGTCACATATGGGTCTATGAGGTGTCACATATAGGTCTACGAGGTGTCACATATGGATCTATGAGGTGTCACATATGGGTCTATGAGGTGTCACATATGGGTCTATGAGGTGTCACATATGGGTCTATAAGGTGTCACATATGGGTCTATAAGGTGTCACATATGGGTCTATGAGGTGTCACATATGGGTCTATGAGGTGTCACATATGGGTCTATGAGGTGTCACATATGGGTCTATGAGGTGTCACATATGGGTCTACAAGGTGTCACATATGGGTCTATGAGGTGTCACATATGGGTCTATGATGTGTCACATATGGGTCTATGAGGTGTCACATATGGGTCTACGAGGTGTCACATATGGGTCTACGAGGTGTCACATATGGGTCTATGAGGTGTCACATATGGGTCTACGAGGTGTCACATATGGGTCTACGAGGTGTCACATATGGGTCTATGAGGTGTCACATATGGGTCTATGAGGTGTCACATATGGGTCTACAAGGTGTCACATATGGGTCTACGAGGTGTCACATATGGGTCTATGATGTGTCACATATGGGTCTATGAGGTGTCACATATGGGTCTATGAGGTGTCACATATGGGTCTACGAGGTGTCACATATGGGTCTACAAGGTGTCACATATGGGTCTACGAGGTGTCACATATGGGTCTACGAGGTGTCACAGATGGGTCTACGAGGTGTCACATATAGGTCTATGAGGTGTCACATATGGGTCTACGAGGTGTCACATATGGGTCTATGAGGTGTCACATATGGGTCTATGAGGTGTCACATATGGGTCTACGAGGTGTCACATATGGGTCTATAAGGTGTCACATATGGGTCTATGAGGTGTCACATATGGGTCTATGAGGTGTCACATATGGGTCTATGAGGTGTCACATATGGGTCTACAAGGTGTCACATATGGGTCTATGAGGTGTCACATATGGGTCTATGATGTGTCACATATGGGTCTATGAGGTGTCACATATGGGTCTACGAGGTGTCACATATGGGTCTACGAGGTGTCACATATGGGTCTATGAGGTGTCACATATGGGTCTACGAGGTGTCACATATGGGTCTACGAGGTGTCACATATGGGTCTACGAGGTGTCACATATGGGTCTATGAGGTGTCACATATGGGTCTATGAGGTGTCACATATGGGTCTACAAGGTGTCACATATGGGTCTACGAGGTGTCACATATGGGTCTATGATGTGTCACATATGGGTCTATGAGGTGTCACATATGGGTCTATGAGGTGTCACATATGGGTCTACGAGGTGTCACATATGGGTCTACAAGGTGTCACATATGGGTCTACGAGGTGTCACATATGGGTCTACGAGGTGTCACAGATGGGTCTACGAGGTGTCACATATAGGTCTATGAGGTGTCACATATGGGTCTACGAGGTGTCACATATGGGTCTATGAGGTGTCACATATGGGTCTATGAGGTGTCACATATGGGTCTATGAGGTGTCACATATGGATCTACGAGGTGTCACATATGGATCTACGAGGTGTCACATATGGGTCTATGAGGTGTCACATATGGATCTACGAGGTGTCACATATGGGTCTATGAGGTGTCACATATGGGTCTACGAGGTGTCACATTTGGGTCTACAAGGTGTCACATATGGGTCTATGAGGTGTCACATATGGGTCTATGAGGTGTCACATATGGGTCTATGATGTGTCACATATGGGTCTACGAGGTGTCACATATGGGTCTATGAGGTGTCACATATGGGTCTATGATGTGTCACATATGGGTCTACGATGTGTCACATATGGGTCTACGAGGTGTCACATATGGGACTACAAAGTGTCACATATGGGTCTACGAGGTGTCACATATGGGCCTATGAGGTGTCACATATGGATCTACGAGGTGTCACATATGGATCTACGAGGTGTCACATATGGGTCTATGAGGTGTCACATATGGGTCTATGATGTGTCACATATGGGTCTATGAGGTGTCACATATGGGTCTACAAGTTGTCACATATGGGTCTATGAGGTGTCACATATGGGTCTACAAGGTGTCACATATGGGTCTATGAGGTGTCACATATGGGTCTATGAGGTGTCACATATGGGTCTACAAGGTGTCACATATGGGTCTACGAGGTGTCACATATGGGTCTATGAGGTGTCACATATGGGTCTACAAGGTGTCACATATGGGTCTATGAGGTGTCACACATGGGTCTACAAGGTGTCACACATGGGTCTACGAGGTGTCACATATGGGTCTATGAGGTGTCACATATGGGTCTACAAGGTGTCACATATGGGTCTATGAGGTGTCACATATGGGTCTATGATGTGTCACATATGGGTCTATGAGGTGTCACATATGGGTCTACGAGGTGTCACATATGGATCTATGAGGTGTCACATATGGGTCTATGAGGTGTCACATATAGGTCTACGAGGTGTCACATATGGGTCTATGATGTGTCACATATGGGTCTATGATGTGTCACATATGGGTCTACGAGGTGTCACATATGGGTCTATGAGGTGTCACATATGGGTCTATGATGTGTCACATATGGGTCTATGATGTGTCACATATGGGTCTACGAGGTGTCACATATGGGTCTACAAAGTGTCACATATGGGTCTACGAGGTGTCACATATGGGTCTATGAGGTGTCACATATGGATCTACGAGGTGTCACATATGGATCTACGAGGTGTCACATATGGGTCTATGAGGTGTCACATATGGGTCTATGATGTGTCACATATAGGTCTATGAGGTGTCACATATGGGTCTACAAGGTGTCACATATGGGTCTATGAGGTGTCACATATGGGTCTACGAGGTGTCACATATGGGTCTATGAGGTGTCACATATGGGTCTACAAGGTGTCACATATGGGTCTACAAGGTGTCACATATGGGTCTACGAGGTGTCACATATGGGTCTATGAGGTGTCACATATGGGTCTACAAGGTGTCACATATGGGTCTATGAGGTGTCACATATGGGTCTACGAGGTGTCACATATGGGTCTATGAGGTGTCACATATGGGTCTATGAGGTGTCACATATGGGTCTACAAGGTGTCACATATGGGTCTATGAGGTGTCACATATGGGTCTATGATGTGTCACATATGGGTCTATGAGGTGTCACATATGGGTCTACGAGGTGTCACATATGGGTCTACAAGATGTCACATATGGGTCTATGAGGTGTCACATATGGGTCTACGAGGTGTCACATATGGGTCTATGAGGTGTCACATATGGGTCTATGATGTGTCACATATGGGTCTATGAGGTGTCACATATGGGTCTACGAGGTGTCACATATGGGTCTACAAGGTGTTACATATGGGTCTATGAGGTGTCACATATGGGTCTATGAGGTGTCACATATGGGTCTATGAGGTGTCACATATGGGTCTACAAGGTGTCACATATGGGTCTACAAGATGTCACATATGGGTCTATGAGGTGTCACATATGGGTCTACGAGGTGTCACATATAGGTCTACGAGGTGTCACATATGGGTCTATGAGGTGTCACATATGGGTCTATGATGTGTCACATATGGGTCTATGAGGTGTCACATATGGGTCTACGAGGTGTCACATATGGGTCTACAAGATGTCAAATATGGGTCTATGAGGTGTCACATATGGGTCTACAAGGTGTCACATATGGGTCTATGAGGTGTCACATATGGGTCTACAAGATGTCACATATGGGTCTATGAGGTGTCACATATAGGTCTACGAGGTGTCACATATGGATCTATGAGGTGTCACATATGGGTCTATGAGGTGTCACATATGGGTCTATGAGGTGTCACATATGGGTCTATAAGGTGTCACATATGGGTCTATAAGGTGTCACATATGGGTCTATGAGGTGTCACATATGGGTCTATGAGGTGTCACATATGGGTCTATGAGGTGTTACATATGGGTCTATGAGGTGTCACATATGGGTCTATGAGGTGTCACATATGGGTCTACGAGGTGTCACATATGGATCTACGAGGTGTCACATATGGGTCTATAAGGTGTCACACATCACTGAGGTTTTTCTATTACTATTAACTAATAGTAACTAGTTGCACATCTGCAACATACTTACATTTGCCTTTAGTATTCCGGCACAAGAGTTTTTCTTCATTGGTGAACTGGATTACTTCAAAGATTTCCCCTTTATTAATCGGTAGTTCCTTCCCTCCTCCTCTTTTGTTTCCCACACTTGGAACAACCATCATACGAGTCAAAACCCTGATTTCACCTTGAATCTAAAGTGGAAAACAATTGGAATTCTCAGTTTTTGATTGGCTGATTGTTAACCCACCTGACTGCAGTCGGACTCACACCGGTGGTAACATCCTGATAACTGGTAGATGCTGCTTCACAAGTCCAGGGCTTCCGTTTGCTGTGACAGGTCTGGATTATAGGAGGGGCAAATGGGGCAACCGTTCTGTGGCTTCCATTACCCCTCCCCCACTTCATGTGAGGCATTACTCGGCATTGTATAGCAGTAATATTTTGGTAATCCACAGCAGATACAACAGAATACCCAACTTAGTACATCGGACAGCTTAACTAACAGTGTTTGGGTTTTTGTTTTTTCATACTATAACTTTTTTATTTTACCGTTGACATAGCCACGAGGGCTCATTTTGGGGGGCAAATTGTATTTTTAATGGCACCTCATAATGTATTGGAAAACTTTTGAAAAGCTTTAAGAGAGATGAAATGGGAAAAAATGCAAATGTTTAATCTTTTAGAGGGTTTTGCTTTTGTGGCATTCATAGGTGCGGTAAAAATGACAAGTTAACGTCATTCTATGAGTCAGCACCATCACAATGCCGCTAGTTTGACAGTTTTTTATGTTTTACTACTTAGGGGGTCATTCAGACGAGCGTACCCAATCCTGCGCACATAACCGTGCGTCTGTTAGAACCATTGGATTCTTATGATGTGTTCACATGTCCGCATCTTACAGGCTTGCACAAGGAAAGTCCATGCTGCGTGTAAATATTCCCCGTGGGGAGTCCCCTCATCACTGAACACTGTGACAGCACTGTCCAGTATTCAGTGACAAAGGGACTCCTCGCGGGAAGTCACAGCTGTGGCAGAGGATCGCAATGTTCTCCCATTGCTTTCAATGGGGCTGCCACTGCTGCCCTTGCCCCATTGAAAGCACCCCTGCAGTGATTTTTCAGGGAAGGGCTTTAAATATAAGCCCTTCCCTAAAAATCATTACTAGCTGGTGTAAAAAATAAAAAATATATATACTCACCTCTCTGCCGCTGTCGGGGGACAGGCGCGTCTACTCTGCCTGGTCCCCGGCAGTGTAGTGAAGTTCTTTCAGCAGGCGGGGATTTTAAATCTCCGCCTGCTGAAAGGGCTGTATCTGATTGGCTGAGCGCTCAGGCAATCACAGGCAGCGCTCAGCTATTCATTGAATTCAATATATTTAGCAGAGAAGATGCGCCTGAGCCCCGGGCTTAATATCGTTGAATACATGGCAACCCTGGGATCCTTCACCCAGGTCTGCCATGACAACCAAATACATCATAGAGGGTCAATAGTGAGTCAAATGATCCCGTTTCCATAATCAGCATAATACATCACATGTCAAAGAATAGAATCTGCAAATCAATATGTTTAACTCTTACAATGCTGCACAGTTGACTGAGGACAGGATACGGGATAAATCATGGCAATTCTTTCAGTCTAGGTTCCGGTAAAAAAAGATTGAGAATCCAACCGTTTAGTGACCTCCAATACAACTTTTAACTACCGTGTCTAGAGAGATTCTGATGTATGCACTTTTTTATGGCATTGCATCAAAAGCTCAGCTGACCAGTGCAAAGTGGAGCAGGTACTCAGCTGTTTAATGACAGCCAGGCTTTAACAGCTGGGATCTGCAAAACCTCGAATCACTGTCTTTTCATCCCTCAGATTGACCTAAGCATCTAAGTGGTTGACATAGGAAGTTCCTCATCGCATCACCTTCCCTGGCGACATGATCATTAGGTGCTGATGGGATGCTATAGACCAATAATGGCCTCTAGGTTTGCCATTACCCAAATCTCTGTGTATTACATTCTTTACGACTGATCAGTGTAACTACATCTCAGGTCCCTTATTGGGACTAAAGTAAAAAGTGAAAAAAATGGAGGACTATAAAAAATCAATAAAAAAAAATAGAAAACTAGAAAAATCTTTCACCCTTATGTAATAAAGAAAAAATGTAAAGAACAAAGGACTACAAAGCTGGTATTGTCACATATAACAGGCAGAACCAGGAAGGTATGTGAGGAATTGGTTCTGGACATCTATCCTTTTGACACCTAGGCATCATGACTCACTTTACATTACTTGTACTTCTTAGTTATAAACCTTCTTACATCTGTCACCGTAGAGCCAGTTTATTATTATTGGAAGTATTTTCCATATTGATAGAAACAATGGCAGACAATACATTGTTGTTAAGGAGTGACTGCGAGGAGCGCACGGTGTTGTGTTCTAACCATCACCCCTAGTTATATAGCACACCCAGGTACTGGTGTATCTTGTCACCACCGGAAGCTACCGTGTTTCCCTGAAAATAAGACAGTGTCTTATATTAATTTTTGTTCAAAAAAGGTTTAACTTTTTTACATGTATAGCTGCCTGGACACTATTTAAATTGACTTTTTTAATTAACTGTTAGCAAGGCTTAATTTTGGAGTAGGGCTTATATTTCAAGCATACTCAGAAAGCCTGAAAAATCATTTTGCATCCTCAAAAATTCTGGAAAATCATGCTATGTCTTATTTTCAGAGTATGTCTTATTTTCAGGGAAACAGGGTAGGGACTGACCTGGCTTTACAGGAGTTAACGTCACTGCCAAACCCCTAGCTTCCGGTGGTGACAAGATACAACAGTACCATGCACCCATACTATGCAGCACTTCCCAATCTGTCCACAGTGGGGCGCACAATCTGTGTTCACCTACGGAATATGAAAGGAAAGCCATGCAAACACAGGGAGAACACACAAACCCCATGCAGTCAATATTTATATGGCTGGTCATACCTTGAATTTCTTCCTTAATTCTTTTAGCTCTTTTTCTTCATTTTTGGATTTTTTTGTATTCTCTCTTTTTGGTAAAGGAGGTTTGCTGTTTAAAAGAAATCAACTTGAAATTGATGTGAGCTAAATATTGGAAACTATTGTTTGTTTTGAAACTTAAAGCTGCTTTCCATAATAATGAAATCAATTTGTAACACAGAGCCCCTTTCTGAACGGTACGTACTTGGGGGCAGATTGACTAAGGGTGCCTGCACACGAGCAGAATTTCAAGCGCGTGATTTTAGGCACATAATCCGCCCCAGACCGCAGCCAATATACTCCTATGAGGATCCGCAGTTGTCCCCAGACGGACGGATGTGTATCGCGTTTTTTCACGCGCGTGAAAAAATCTGCGACCTGTTCTAATTTTGGTCGGATCATGCGCGTGAAGCCTCCAATACAAGTGAATGGGTGCGGTTTTTCACGCAGTACATCCGCAGTGCAGCTGCAGATGGAGTCACTGGTTGCTATGACTACAGGAAGTAGGCATGGTAGGAGGCGTCCCAACACACAGCACAGAGCTTCACAGGCACATTTCAACTGCAGATCTGTCCTTTCAGTCCCCTCATCTACCAGAGAGCAGCCAGCAGAAACCAGCCTGCCACAAGCCATAATGATCGACATGGGGGAACTTGTGGCAATCATGCAGGACTTCCCCAGCCTATGGGACAGTAACTCCCCAGAATACCTCGACAAGAACAGAAAGGAACAATCCTGGCGTCTACTGTCCACGCAGGTTTATGGGGATGCGTGGACGAACGCAGTAGAAGCAGAACAGAAGAACTTGCGTGAGTATTATTCGCTATTGCGTCAAATGTACTTTTTTTTTCATTTTAACCCCTTAGTGGCCAAGCAGTTTTACTTTTGTTTTTATTGTGCTTTTTTCCATCCCCACTTTTAACCCCTTAGTGACGGAGCTTTTTTGTTTTTTCCTTTTTTTCCCCCTACTCCCTAAAAAATCGTAGTTCCTTTATTTATCCATCGCCGTCGCTGTATGAGGGCTTGTTATTTTTTTGCGGGACGAGTTGTATTTTGCAATGGCACTATTTATTGTACCATATAATTTACTGAAAAACCTTTAAAAATTGTAATCGGAGAGAAAAAAAAAGACTTTCCACCATCTTTCGGTGCGTCCTGTTTCTGCAGCGCGCAAAGTGCAACAAAAACGACCCGATATTTTTATTCTATGGGTCAGTACGATTACTACGTTACCACACTTATATAGTATTTTTATAGTACGTCCGAAAAAAGTTACATGGATCAACCATGCCCACAAAGACATCTGCTCACCGGGTGAAAGCATGTTGCCAGAATAATGTACCGGTGCTCGCACAAGCAAGAGGGACAGAACGGAGTCTGGGTGTTGGTTTTTAAGCTGTTTTCCAGGGAATGGGCAGTTCTCTTGGGGTTGGGTTTACAATAAGGGTGTCTTCCGGATTTTTCTGCGCAACACATCCGCGTATATCCGCGCGTGATTTTTCACGCATCCGCACCTATCCGCAAGCACATTTAGGTACCATACGCGCGTGAAAATCCGCTAGTGGAATCCGGAACGCTCGTGTGCAGGCGGCCTAATACTGCGTAACATCTAGAAAGTCTTAGAATCCCCCAGACTCTGCTGGCGATACATCCGGCGCTGCTTCACGCAGTCTCATCTTTACATCACTTATTACTAGTTGGCTTCGTTTTTTGACAGATTTTATGCCAGAATTTTGACAGGAAAAGTAACATTTAGGCCACGCCCACTACCTTGAAGCCACATCCCACTTTGGACTTGGCTAAAACAGTGTCTAAAACATATGATAAATGTGGTGTAAAGCATGAAAGCGTGCGTTCCCACAGGCGAGCGTTAAAACACGGACTAATATCGTGCTTGTAAAATTGCAAATCTGGATGTGAGCATGACATCTATGTAGTTACGATTCTCACGCGCATAAAAAAAAAGATCACGAGCGCTTCCCATAGGATTCGTGGCATACAAGGATCCAATAGGAAATAATTGGCAATTCCTTTTGGGGAATCGCCCAAAAATAGGACCTGCAGCCATTGTTCAATCTCACAGTTAGGCCTTAGTCAGATGGGCGTTTTTTCGCGCGATTTGCGGATCGCATGACGGATGCGCATCCGCAAATCGCGTGACCGGTGCCCGAACATCGCCCGAAAATCTGCTCCTAGCCGCGTTTCATTAGAAACGGGCCGGAGCTGTCCAGCGCATTGCATTCAATGGAGCCGGCAATACAGCGGCTCCATTGAAAGCAATGCGCTGCGGGCGAGTGTGGGATGAATTGTCGGGAAGGGCTTAAATATGTAAGCCCTTCCCTGCAATTCATCCAGAAAAGTGTTAAAATAAAAAATATACATATACTCACCTGCTCCCGGCAGCCGGAGTTCCCCGCGTCCGGCCTGCAGTGGGTGTGAAGGGGGTGTGAGTCAGACCTGCCCCCTGATTGGCTCAGCGCTGAGCCAATCAGAGGCAGGTCTGACTCACACCCACTGCAGGCCAGCCGCGCTGAACTCCGGCTGCCAGGACCAGGTGAGTATGTATATTTTTTTTATTTTAACACTTTTCTGGATGAATTGCAGGGAAGGGCTTATATATTTAAACCCTTCCCGACAATTCATCCCGCGCACGCTGGCAGCCCATTGCTACAATGGGTAAACATCGTTCTTCTCTGCCACAGCTGTTCCAGCTGTGGCAGAGAAGAATGATTTGTCTTCTATATGTTCTCATTGGGGTCGGCGCTGCTGCCGCCGGCCCCATTGAGCGCATGTACAGAAGAGAACAGGAATTGCAGATCGCAGATAGGTGCGATCTGCGATTTCTGTTCTATAATTTATCGGACGAGCGCATAAAAAGCGCTCATGTGTCCGATACCATTGCAAAGCAATGGTTTTTAAAAAAATCGCCGGACGCATGCGCATGCGCAAATTGCGCGAAACAACACTCGTCTGACTAAGGCCTAAGGGTGCATTCACACGAGCGTGTGCGTATGCGTACATTGGTCACACAAAACCACGCACCCACGTATGTGCACAAACACACGTGAATGCAGGACCTGCAGCATCGCTTTCAATGCAGCTGCGTCTGCTGCAGGTGGCCGCATTGAAAGCAATAGAATGCTGGCACCCCTGCAGTGATTTTCTGGGTAGGGCTTGAAATATAAGCCCTTCCCTGAAAATCAGCCATGGCTTGTGCTAAAAAAAAACCCAGAAGTGATTGATGGGAGATGTTTGACAGAAACTTGCATTGTAACGGCACGAAACAGAGGCTGGTGAGCGCAATATCACACTTGCCCGTGTGTAGGTAGCCTAAGAGCTGCTTTACACGGGCCTGTGTGCATTTACATATGCCTCAGCGTAATTGCACCATGCGTATGTATCGGTGTATTTACCTGTACTTTTCCTGTGAATAAGGCTTGGCTTTTTGCATATGGGGCCCCCCTCCCCCTTGGTTTCTGCATGTGCGAACCCCCACCCCTTGGCATTCTGCATGCGGGACCCCCCCCCTTGGCTTTCATGCATGTGAGACCCCCCTTTGGCTCTCTGCATGTGGGCCCCCATCCTGGGCATTCTACATGTGCCCCCCCCCACTTCGGCTTTCTGCATGTGGGACCCCCCCCCCCCTTGGCTTTTTGCATGCAGGACCCCCCTTGGCATTCTGCCTGTGGGACCCTCCCCCTCACCTTGGCTTTCTGCATGTGCCCCCCCCCTCTTGGTATTCTGCATGACCCTCCCCCTCACCTTGGCTTTTTGCATGTGGGACCCCCCCCCCCCCCCTGGCTTTCTGCATGTGGGACCCCCCCCCCCCACTTCGGCTTTCTGCATGTTGAGCCCCCTTGACTTTCTGCATGTGGGCCCCCATCCTGGGCATTCTACATGTGCCCCCCACTTCGGCTTTCTGCATGTGGGACCCCCCCCCTTGGCTTTCTGCATGCAGGACCCCCCTTGGCATTCTGCCTGTGGGACCCTCCCCCTCACCTTGGCTTTCTGCATGTGGGACCCCCCCACTTCGGCTTTCTGCATGTGGGACCCCTCTTCCCCCTACGCGCCCTGATTTAAAAGTCTATTTAGCCAAATGAGGTCCAGATATGTCTTCTCTTTGAGCATCCCCTTGCATATTGCTCACCGCCCATCGCCTTATATGAGGTGCTTTGGCGCGCAAATGCACACAAAATACAGCATGAAAAAAAGGGAATCTATGACTGAGGCCGCTGTAGTCAATGGGTTCTGGCACACAAGTGAGGGAGCCCTAAATGTACATTACTGGTAAGATTGGAGTAGAAGTCACCTAGGGGCGTAAGCTCACGGACGTGTTAGTCACCCCTTATGATCACGGCTGCATAACGGGACGCAGCGAAACCGCCGGTCTCCATGGGAGTTCAGTGGTTGGTTTCACTGCGGCGATGGCTCGGCTGGGCTTTGTACGGCCAGGAAAATCTAAGCCCTGCCCCGTCTTCCCGCAGGTAGTGAACACATGGCGCGGGGAGGAGCGGGCGGACGCCAGCTTCACCACCCTGTGTTTTAAATCCCGGTGAAGGGGAGAAAATCTCCGTTGTTCAGGCGTTGTGGGAGTAGTCGTGCCTGCGGCCGGGGCCGTTCACACGGGCGTATGCGAATTGTGACCAAGATTCTTGCATCGGACAGCACATGCACACGTCTGATGGGGTAGAACGGGTCCATGTGCTGTCCGTGAAATACACCGACCGCGCACGGACAGGAAACGTGTGAGCGGCCATTACTTCTAGTTCAGATATACCTTCCTTACCTTCTGTCGCTGGTGTTTCTTTGGAGAAGTCTCGCCACGTAGCCATTCTGAATTCTTCATTTCCCAGAAGGACATGCAAAAAACATGTAAATATGTTTGAGAACCCCAATGTGGTTGGAAGCCATCCCAGCAACACGCGGCGCGATCCGTGTATCCCAGCAACACGCGGCGCGATCCGTGTATCCCAGCAACACACGGCGTGATCCGTGTATCCCAGCAACACGCGGCGCGATCCATGTATCCCAGCAACACGCGGCGCGATCCGTGTATCCCAGCAACACACGGCGTGATCCGTGTATCCCAGCAACACGCGGCGCGATCCATGTATCCCAGCAACACGCGGCGCGATCCGTGTATCCCAGCAACACACGGCGTGATCCGTGTATCCCAGCAACACGCGGCGCGATCCATGTATCCCAGCAACACGCGGCGCGATCCGTGTATCCCAGCAACACGCGGCGCGATCCGTGTATCCCAGCAACACGCGGCGCGATCCGTGTCCCAACTGGCTGCTCAAGATACCCCAAATATAGTAACCACATGTTAATGTCCTGCGGAGGCGTCTGCGCAAGAAGAACGCCTCCTGCAGCGTCGGCGCGGGAAAATGACACCGTTTTCACTGCATGTTTATGTGCGCATTCAGTGCTTTTTTGGTGGGTATATATATATATATTGTTTGTACACGTGTTGTAAAAAGACACCCCAGTAGGTCCAACTGATGTCACCCACCGTCTCCTGGCAACACGTGTAACAATACGGTGACTGCGAATTTGCTGCATTCTTTCGCGATCCAATAGACTTCAATGGGCAATTACGGTCCGTAATTCCCAACCACAACGGGACTCGCTGCGATTTCCCATGTGACCAGTGAAGACGCCCATCGGAACACCCCAACACAATCTAATGGGCTTTATACTGCGTCACATCACTAAGTCCAGCCAGCGAATGGACATACACTTACCTCCTATGGACGGCCGAGCCAGCTGTGACCGACAGCAACACTGATTAACCCCTTACATGCCACCATCAACAGGGTTCACAGAAGCTGCTTCCTTTGTGATGTCACCAGCCCTCCGTCATGTGATCACAGAAGGCGAATGGGACAACAGGACATCAGAACACGGTGTCTCGGTCTGCCATGGCCTGTGATAATACACTGCAGCCCTTCTGTACTGCAATGTATTATCAGTGCAATCAGAGCTTTCTGGGTTCAAGTACCTTACAGGGACAGAACAATGTAAAAACAAAAATAGCAACAAAAAAATGTAAAAATATTTTTAAAAAAGGCTAAAAGAAGCAGTAAAAGTAAAAAATCAGCCAGAATGCCTTTTTTTTGCTCATTTCTTCTCCCCCAAAAAAGTGATCAAAAATGCCAAATGTCCCCCAAAATGGTATCAATAGAAATTACTGCTCATCACACAACAAAGCCCTCACAAAACTCTGTCAATGTAAACATTAAAAAGTGAGGTGACTGAAGGCATCACTGCAAAAAAAAGCAAACCTTCTCCTGCATTATTGTCATCATACCGATCCGCAGAAAAAATGTATCATGTCATTTATGCTGCATAATTAAGGGCCCTGCACTCAGGCAGACTTGATTTGAGGAATCCGGAACCGGCGGCTGCCCCTGGCTTCTGCAGCAAATACCGCCCATAGCCTCCTATGGAGACCCGCTGCTGCCATCGCAGCATGCTCCATTCTGTGCCGTTCTCCACACTGACGGCTTCCATTGAAATCAATGCAAGCTGTCCGTCCCGCGGCCCTACTTCAGTGAGCAGTGCAGAAGGGTTCTGCATCATCACCTAGCGACTGCGCGGCTTTATCTGTACTGCGCATGCGCACCGGCGCTCACGCAGTACAGAAACAGAAGAATCCAGACAGGTGAGCGGGGACAGGGTCGGATCCTGCTGCGGGATCCCG
Organism: Eleutherodactylus coqui; assembly: GCF_035609145.1. Classification (NCBI taxonomy): domain Eukaryota; kingdom Metazoa; phylum Chordata; class Amphibia; order Anura; family Eleutherodactylidae; genus Eleutherodactylus; species Eleutherodactylus coqui. The sequence goes on from NC_089843.1 coordinate 223,740,001, forward strand.
TATGCAGGAGGCCTAATGCTGTAAAAAAAACTATTCGTGTATTTTTCTCCCTGCTCTCCAAAAAATGTATCAAAGTTATAAAATACATTATATGTAGCAATAAAAACTGCAAACAGCGAGCCCTCGGCCGGCCAAATTGGGGGAAAATAAAGTTATGGCTTTTACAATGTGGAGATGAAAATCCCCCAAAATCGACATGTTCTGAGGCCCAAAATAGGCCATTAAGGGGTTAAAAGGAGTTTTCTAAGATTAAAAAAAAAAAAAAGGTCTGTTCAGTGAATGGGCTCGAGTATAAGAGCGGCGTCTGACCGCCGAGGGGCGCTCTTTTCATTATTTGGGCCCATTACACTATTTTTTTAAATCTCAGAAATCCCCTTTGATGAACAGAATCCATTATGAGGGATTTCTCCCAAATTTGGTGATCTAGTGTTTGTGGAAAGCGTGAATACTAAACCTGCAACCAGATCATCCCAGAAAATGCCAGCAGGGACAGAATTAGCGCTCCTTCGTAATTAAGGCACATTCTTACCGCGGTTTTGCCGGCACCGCAGGAAACAGATTTGATATCAACTCCGCATCATCATAGATTTCATCTGCAACGCAAAATATAGACAAACGATTGTGACATCAAGGGGGAAATGGACAGAACTCTCTAGGTGGTTCTGGATGATCCATGTATTGTCAGTGTCCTCTATGTGAGTGAATATGATGTGTATTGCAGAGCTGCAGCACTGAAGGGGTTACTGTTTGGGATATGACTGGAAATGTATCTTCTTGTATGTCATGTGACCTTGTTTTATATATGTGATTGCAAGGTGTATGAGAGAGGTCTTGGTCTTTTTGCATTTGATGTGAGTTGGAGAGCGTGCCTGCACACAGACATCTTCAGTCTGTGTGTAGTGAAAATTGAAGAGGCCGAGCGAATGCTACGCGTGTGTCCTGGGCCTAGTTTACCCAGGCTTCTATGCTATAGACTAGGAAAACCCGCATGTTTGCAAGAGCCCACCGTGCAGCAATGAGCGCCTATCCTGGAGCATAAGTGTCCACCGGTAGAGAGATGAGAGAGAGAAGGAGAGTGTCTGGGAACAGAACCCCACAGATAACTGGGACTGTGGACTCATCCATCATCCCGTGATTCCTCCCTGTCACACCTCGAGTCCTCCAGCATCAGTCCTGACAGGGGATGTAAATTGTGTTGGACTGTTTTCCAACTGGTGTTCTTCAAGTTTATTTTTGTAGTAAACGGCGTTACCTACCGTTCCTGATTCAGCCTTTAAAAGTCAGCTCTGTGTGTGTGGACTCTATTACACCTGCTGGATTCACTGCAGAGGATGGAATGGTGGCGTCACCCGTGACAAAGACTGAAGCTAAACTGCAGTTAATTACCTCATTTAATAGCCTGCCCTCAGTTCCTTGGACGGGTCCCCTCGCTACCCTCAGAGTGGGAGATGGTAGAGCCCCGTGACAAAGCCCAAACTCTACCCTGCTGTCTCCTAGGCTGAGGGCTCGCTCCTTAGACGCTGCATAAATGCCTGGCCAAGGAACCAGGTTTTGTGCCTGCCAATCTGGTTAGCAGCTCCGAGGCACCACAGGTTTCAAAAACTCTCTGGCTGCTGGAAGGGGATAACTTCCGCAGGCCCAGACTGGCAATCTGCTGGGCCTATATTTTGTGCTGCCCAGCAGGACTTGTTCAGGGTGATGTTTTGTGCTGCACCTTGATATTTGGCGCTACTAGGGCAATATTTTCTGTTGTACTGTGGTGTATTATACACCCAGGGTGTAGTAGTATGAGTCCTGCAGGGTGACCCATACTGCTGAGGGTAATATGGGTGCTACATGGTGGTATGTGTGTGCTGGGGGGGGGGGGTCTGGTCATCGCCAAGGCTGATGATACATATAGAAAATGTTTGAGAAGCCCCATTCTATTGGGTTAAGCCAACACATAAGAGCACATCCAGACCAGCTTCGCTCCTGCAGTAAACCCACTGCTAGAGGAGCTTATTACTGGCCCATGTATACGGACTAGAGTCCTGACCCGACCGCTGTCAGATCCAAGGCAGATCTTTTGAACGTGGATCTGACAGCTCAAACTATGACAAAATTGCCAAAAATGTTCTGCAAGGCGGACTTCACTGTCTGCATGCAGAAGAGGTGAGCCATCTCGATTACAGCACGGACCTTCATAGCATCGGATAGTAGCATACTAGAAGGATGTGTGTGCAGACTCCGCCGTGTGAACCAGGCCTTAGGAGGTTTTCAGAGCTCTTCCCCTAATATTTGCCGCTGACACATACAGATACGCTGGTCATACATACCGCTGTTGGCGTTACTGTAGAGCGTTTTCTCTCTGGCAAACAAAAATAAAAGTATATTTAGCATTAGTTCTCTGATTGGACCTGACCTACAATACCGACGCCTCTCCAACCCCTTCCGAGCTGCTACAGAGTAAAGCTGGATGGTGAGTAGTTCAGATTCTTCTGACGATGCGGCCGTAGCGGCAGGAGCTTATTACAGATTATGTAGACTAATACAATTCCATCCTGTGGTGTCCTTTAATAAACCGTATCCATGTCATGGCTTATGGGTGACAGATGCCACTCTACGCCAGCCGTCACTGGCCTCATGTCACTGGCCATAACTGGAGCGTCCCCAAACACCCCCGCAGCTGGGAGGCTGCCGGGACCTGACATTCAGCAGATAGCTCGCAGGCCACAAGGGCACTTACCTGGACTCACAGTGCAGGGCTTAAAGCAATCGGATCTCCTGCCACATACTGGACACTATTTCCAATATAATCACAACATTTGCCACACTTAAAACAGCCTAAGAAGGGATCCATCACTACCGATGATATCGTCTCAGGGCACCAAGTTTGTCCATCCCAAACCATAATATTTCCTTTTAGGGAACGATTGAGCATATGTTACATTGAGTTAGAAATCTGACATTATTCCCCTCGTCCTTCTTACTAGACCTCCTACTCAGTTTAAACAAAATCTGCAGTTTTTTTCTTTGCTGGAGGGATCAGCCCTATTCTCATCTGCAAAGGGAAAGACTAGAAGCAATGGGATGAAACTGAAAGGGAGGAGACACAGATTACATATTAGACAGTAAGGGGATCAATGAGTGGAACAGGTTACCACGGGAGGTGGGGAGTTCTCCTTCGATGGAAGTGTTCAGAGACTGGGCAAATATCTGTCGGGGATGATTTAGTGATCCTGCACTGAGCATGGGGTTGGACCTGATGACCCCGGAGGACCCAATGACACCAGAGGACCCGATGACCCTGGAGGACCTGATGACCCCGGAGGTTCTTTCCAACTCTACGATTCTAGGCAAATCTTCCATGCAGCATCTTCCACCAATTTCCTAGGCTACCCTCTTTGGATAAACCATGTTTGTATGGTTCTCACCTAGCTTACATTTTTTCCCTTGAGAGGTTCATCTGTACCCTTTTCCTCTGGTATGTTTGCCTTCCAGCTATCATGTTGACAACTCTGAAGATTAAGGTAACTGTTTGTATCAAGTGAAATGAGTCTTAGAATGAATAATCAAATTCTCTACAAAGAATGCAAATGCAGAAATACCAGAATCTCAGAATCATGGATATGAAGGTAGGACTTCAGCCCCAATGATTAAGGTTAATCCCATCTGATTCTCTCCATGGGTCCTTCAAAATAAAGATTAAATCCTCTAGAAACCATTGGAAACAAACACTTTCTTTCCTGGCATGTGGGCCCATATCACGCTCAACCATGTCCATAGAAACATTTGTGTAACTTGGTGTGACTTCTGTGCCCATAGCCGTACCCTGAGCTGGATGTAAAACTGGTCCAAATCATTTGAAATGAAGAATAAACTCAACAGAATCCAAAATAAACGTATTCTGCGAGATTAGCTTTAGGGCCGTGATGGCGAACCTATGACATGCGTGTCAGCACTCACACGTGTAGCCATAGTCGCTGACACGCGGACACTCACCCCGTTAGTGAATACCGGCAGGGGCCGCGGCTCCCCTGCTGGTATTCATTAACCAGCACTACTAACAGCGCTGATCCCGGCGCACACTGTGATGTCAGTGTGCACCAGGATCCTCCTCCCCCGTCCCCCGACGTCTCCTACCTGTTGGTTCCACAAGAGCAGGGGGAGGAGGCGTCCTGCAGCACACCAACGTCACAGTGTGCGCCGGAGATCATCTCTGCTAGCAGCGCGCTAGGCACAGGAGGCGCGGAGCTTCCAGGAGGTAAGTACATGGGTCTCAGCGGGCACTGTCACTGCTGTGGGGCCGCTGTGGGGGTCAGTCACTGCTGGGGGACCGCTGTGGGGGTGAGTCACTGCTGGGGGGGGCCGCTGTGGGGGTGAGTCACTGCTGGGGGGCTGCTGTGGGGGGCAGTTACTGCTGGGGGCCCACTGTGGGGGACAGTTACTTCCGGGGGCCCGCTGTGGGGGGCAGTTACTGCTGGGAGGTTGCTGTGGGTGGTGCTGTCGCTGATGGGGGGCCACTGTGGGTGGCGCTGTTGCTGCTGGGGGCCACTGTGGGTGGTGCTGTTGCTGCTGGAGGCCGCTGTGGGGGGCAGTTGATGCTTGAGGCTGCTGTGGGGGGCAGTTACTGCTGGGGGGCCATTGTGGGGGGGCGCTGTCGCTGGGGGGCCGCTGTGGGGAGGCACTGTTGCTGTTGGGGGACCGCTGTGGGGGGCGCTGTCGCTGCTGGGGGCTCCTGTGGGGGGCGCTGACGCTGCTAGGGGCCGCTGTGGGGGCATTGTCACTGCTGGGGGCTACTGTGGGGGGGGGGCACTGTCACTGCTGGCGGCCACTGTGGTGGGCAGTTACTGCTGGGGGACCGCTGTGGGGGGGCGCTGTCGCTGCTGGGGGGCCGCTGTGGGGAGGCATTGTCGCTGCTGGGGGGGTCGCTGTGGGGAGGCGTTGTCGCTCTTGGGGGGCCGCTGTGGGGGGCACTGTCGCTGCTGGGGGCCACTGTGGGGGGCACTGTCACTGCTGGGGACCGCTGTGGGGGGCACTGTCACTGCTGGGGACCGCTGTGGGGGGCACTGTCACTGCTGGGGGCTGCTGTGGGGGCACTGTCACTGCTGGGGGCTCATCATTACTAAGATAAGTGAGGGGGAGGCTGTGAGGCGAGGGCCTGTGCTGTGGGTGTTTTGGGTTTATTAAATACAGTTATACATTACAATTATACATTTTTGTTATTTCAACTATAAATATTGCGAATTCTTTTTTTTCCCCCGAAGTGACACCACCCGAGTTATGCTCGTTTTTTTGGCGGATTTTGACACACCGAGCTCAATAGGTTGCCCATCGCTGCATTCGAGAATCCTCACCTAAAAACCCATCAACTGCGCAAAGCCAAGCCATGTACAATGTGCTATACAAAGGGGCATGCTGAGGGGCCCAGCACATATCTGCATGCCATGGAATATCCTGTATTAAAGCCAACAGATGTGTGGACTCCAAGTGTGAATGAACCACAGAGCTTTGTGGAATAGATTCTACAGATGCCGATAAATGGGACATAAGACAACCGATCCCTGAAATAATGCTGGGAAACCCCTCGGCCGACTCTGGAGATCTACTGCAGAAGGAAGGCCCTGATTGGTGGCCTGTGGGGACGCTTACAGCAGCCGACCGGACCTAGATTTAACAGCCGCGGGCGGCACACCTGCTGCTGAGGGGGCAGACAGCAGCAGCAAGGACACGGGATCCGACCCTGAGAGGTACCCTGCACAGCCGTTCACAGCGTCCAGCCAGGGCTTCAATTGCCCATTGTCAGACACCCACAGGAGGAGCAGCCAGGAGCACCCGGTATCACGCAGGAAAAAATAGTCACGCAACTAAAACGCTATAAACTTGTATCATTTCTGAACAAGAAACACACTGGAGGCCGAGAGGACGGGCGAGCTACGGGCACCATGGATAGACCCCTGCTACACAGCATCACACACGTCGGCAGCTCAAGGGTAGCCATACTAATTAGGAAAGCGCTGGCTCCTTCTTCTGCCGCACAGCCGCGGAGTAGTGGGAGGTCTTCTCCTTCTACTGCCATATGTACTGGAGAACTCCTTAGCAGACCCGCCGGGCAGATACCTCATAGAGTAAGTATAGACTCACAAATGTACTGTTTGGTGAACATATACGCCCCTAATAACGACCAATCAGCATTTTACTCTGAGCCCACGCCACTATTACAATTGTGAAGTTTGACTGGGAGTAAATCCAATCTAGCCTCACAATATCGTCTTCAATTGGAAAAATCAGGATTCCAACCTGCGACCTCCTGCACCCCAAGCAGCAGCCCTACCTATGGCGCTACTTCAGCATGCTGGATACCTTGTTCCTTGTCCTTTGCCTCCTGCCCATGTTTCCTGTCTTGGTCCACCCCGTGTCTTGTACCTTTCCTGATGAGGCTCTCTATAAAAGCCTGGCCCCGCCACTCCCTCCTTGCGTGTTATTGTGCCCTGTGCTTCTCCACATACCTGATTGTCTATCTTGTAAACCAGACCGCGGATGTACCTTTTGGCTACGGTATACCCTCTGTACTGCACCGCCATCTTGTGAACTAGACCGCGGCTCTACCTCCTGACTACGTTATACCCTCTGTACTGCACCGCCATCTTGTGAACCCGGATGCGGAATTTACATCATGGCTACGTTATACCCTCTGTACTGCACCGCCATCTTGTGAACCCGGCCACAGATGTACCTCTTGGCTACAGTATACCCTCTGTACTGCACCGCCATCTTGTGAACCAGACCGCGGATGTACCTCTTGGCTACGTTATACCCTCTGTACTGCACCGCCATCTTGTGAACCCGGATGCGGAATTTACCTCCTGGCCACGTTATACCCTCTGTACTGCACCGCCATCTTGTAAGCCAGACCGCGGCTCTACCTCTTGGCTACGTTATACCCTCTGTACTGCACCGCCATCTTGTGAACCAGACCGCGGCTCTACCTCTTGGCTACGCTATACCCTCTGTACTGCACCGCCATCTTGTAAGCCAGACCCCGGCTATACCTCTTGGCTACGTTATACCCTCTGTACTGGACTGCCATCTTGTGAACCCGGCCACAGATGTACCTCTTGGCTACGCTATACCCTCTGTACTGCACCGCCATCTTGTGAACCAGACCGCGGCTACTCCTGGACCATGCTACAGCACCAAACTCCAGTCCCGTGCCAGACTCACGACATTCACATTGCAAGGCATGCGACTTCCATGCAAGTTCTTTCAAGGTCCAATTGAAAATAGGCGATGCATTCCGAGGGAACACCAAATATACAACATGCTAAACTAAAAAAAAAGAAACAACAGCTCCGCCGTGAATTCCTGTGCTGTTTCCACTTCAGCGGTCTGGAGACCCCACAAGGACGGCTTCGCCGCTCAGTCCACCACGGCGTACACAGAGTAGATGAAAGAATAGCTGCTGCTCTCTGAGTGGAACACGTCCAAAGCCTCTCTTAGTAGCCGGTCACATAGTCAGCCGCTGTGCAGGACGCGCCGCGATTCTATGGCAGAGACTCTTGTTCACCTGTTTAGTAAATCGCGTCCCTTCCTTATATATCTGAACAGACTAGAACCAATTACATGTAAACCGATCTCTGATATCGGATCTATGGTGCAAAATGGGAAGATCTTTAGAATGATTTTCCTAGTGGAATCTCTGCTGTATAAAGGGGGAAATATCCTGTTTTTGGAACAATCTGTGGGGACTTTGAGAGTTTCAAGCAAAGCACTTCTATCTTTCGCATCTACTTTCCTAATTGCTCTTTTAAGGATATTTTTCTTATATCCCCGCTTATGCATCCTATTACAGATCTCATCTCTATGGGATACTTCATCAGAATGATCGGAGCAGATCCTCTTAGCTCTGGTTATTTCGCCTACAGGACTTGCCTCTCTAGCGTTCCTCGGGTGTTGCCGGCCATCGGCTTCCTATACACACTAGTCTCAATCCGGCCTGCATCTACTTTGCCTTTGAGAGTTAAATCTAAATGGGGTACAATAAATCTGTCTGTCATGATGGTGAAGCTTAATGTTGTCCTAAAGGAGTCTGAATCAAACTCCTTCCAGACTAGAATGATGTCGCCTATGTACCTGCTGTAACGCGCCATGTGGCCATGGAATGGATCATTAGCAGAAAAAATAAAGAATTCCTCCCACCAACTCATAACCAAGTTCGAGATGGTGGGAGAACATGGAGCCCACGGGCGCTCCGGATATCTGCATATAAACTTGGCATCAAAAGAAAGGAATTGTTTTAATAAAAAGAATGAACAATCCAAAATGAATGAAATGGAATCAGAATTATGATTACTGTACTTACACAGATGATATCTAATGGCTTCCATGGCCACATGGTGCCGAACGCAGGTGTACAGGCTTCTAACGTCGCATAGGACCCATCTATATTCAGCTTTCCATGCGGCATCACTCATCATCTGGGTGACATGTTTGCTATCCACCAGATAGCCCGGAGTTCTCTTAACAAGCGGTTGCAGGGATTGATCCACCCGCACACTAAGGCGTTCACAGGGTGAATCCATCCCTGCACTATGGGGCGGAGAGGAGGGGGAAAAGCCCCCTTATGCATCTTAGGGAGGCCATGAAACGCGGCCATTGTGGGGTTATCTGGGCATAAGTATGTGACCCCTTCATATTCACTGCACCCTGGGGCACAACCTCTTCTATAATTTGCCCATCTTAGAGATGCCGTCCTGCACAGGATTGACATCCAATACTCTATAAGAATGGGTTAAATTCCAGATGGGATCTTCTTTATATCTATTAATTACTAACATAAAGGGTTTTTTCTTGCTGATGAAATCTACATAATTCATTTATAAGATGTTTAATCTTTTTTCTCCGATTCTCACTTTGCAGTTATTATTTGACTCCCCTTGACTTGGTCTGGTCTGTTGAGTCGTTCTTTATTTACTCCCTTACATTGTATATATTTACAGAATTACTTGATACACGGATATAATCGGTACCTACATGACTTCTGAGTGTATCTTAATGTAATTCCATTTCAGTAGAGCCGCTAGATGGAAGGGGTTTCCTTGTCGGCCGCTATGGATTGTTTTTAATTGGTTTTATCTGTTCAGATATATAAGGAAGGGACGAGATTTACTAAACAGGTGAACAAGAGTCTCTGCCATAGAATCGAGGTGCGTCCTGCACAGCGGCTGACTTTGTGACACGGCTACTAATCGAGGCTTCGGACGTTTTCCACTCAAAGAACAGCTTCTGTGAATAGATGCCTTTCCAGGGCTGGACTTCATATCTGTGTCCGTTCACATGGCACAAGCCTCACCGGAGCTGACCCTCCATGTGAATGGAGCCTAACGCTGCAGGAGCTGCGTTCTACGTGACGCCAGGTTTTAATAATTCATCTGTTTTCTGTTGGCTACTTACATTTTGAGAACCGCCTTTCTGGGTACATATCCAACTAGAGGAAAGAAACAAATGCTTAGGAGCAGTTAGACGACCTATGAAGCTGCTTCATTCATCACACATTGAAACTTACATTTGCCTTCGTAGTTGCGGCATAAGATTTTATCTGAGCCGGTGAGCTGAATGACATCCAGGATTTCTCCTCTTGTGTATGCGAGGTCTTTATGTCCAGCTTTATAGACAATAGCATTGGGGTCGACCATCATTCGTGTTAGTACTTTGATTTCTCCATGAAACTATGGAATAAGAGGGCATAAGTAATAATGCGCAGAACACATTGCAGAATACAAGTCTGTTCTTCACCATTGATGGGGCTCTCTAGTAAGACACTATGCCACCTCACAAGCATGACGGGACGGTACGACCATGCCGCTCCTCTTAAGGTTCTGTATGTGTGCTTTAGTATCAAACATTGAAGCACAAAAATATGTAAAAGTTCAAATAGAATGCAGACTTATGTTCTTCCTCTTGAAGGACAGCCATCTCATACCAGCCAGACCAGACGCCTTCAAACAGAAGAGCCCGTTTTGGCTCTTATGAGAGTTTGATTCTTTTTGGAGGATTGCGGATTTGCATACTTTTTCCCCATTGCCTGAAAAGGAATCTCCATGCACCGCTGCATATCTGCAGTGAGCAGTATCCCCCGCCTCCGGCACGGCCGCCAGGCTGAGGTTCCAGGGGACTTGCTGTCAGAACAAATTCACAGGTTGCTTCCAGGTTAAGTGGTGTTAACAAGCCTTCCTTCTTTGGGCTGTCCTCTACAGCTTGCACTTCTGGGTTGCCCACAACATAGTACATAAAAGTTGAATGAAGTTTGATCCTTCAAAAGGTTGTTCAGTTTAGACAACCCATTTTCATGTACAACCCCATTACCCAAATCTCATCTAACCGTCTTTTATTCACAGTAGACCATAAACTGCAAATCAGAAAGTGAAAGGGAGACCTTTTCCATTTCATTTTTAAAAAATTAACTAATTTAGAAATTATTGGCAGCAACACATCTCCAAAAAACGAGGACAAGGTTAACAAAAGGCTGGAAAAACAAATGGTACTAATGAAAAACAGCGAGCGAGTCACATGACTGTGTATGAAAAGAGCATGTTAGAGAGGCAGAGTCTCTCAGAAGCCAAGATGGTCGAAGGTCACCAATCTGCGAAAAACGCTCCGGAAAACTGTGGACTAATTTGAGAAAAATGTTCATCCTAAAATTGCAAAGACTTTGAATATCCCGCCATCTACAGTACATAATAGCAGAAGAGTCAGAGAATCTGGGGAAGTTCATGTGCACAAGGGACAAGGCTGACGGTTTGATGCTGGAGATCTGCGGTCCTCAGGCGGCGCTGCATTATATACAGACATGATTCTGTAACGCCGATCACTGCAGGGGCCAGGAATACTTCCAGAGATCACTGTGAACAGAGTTCATGTACAATCCACAAATGTACGTTATAGCGGTATCATGCAGAGAAGAAGCCGTATATCAACACAATCCAGGAACACCGCAGTCTTCTCTAGTCCAAAGTGCATTTAAATGGACTACGGCAAAAAACTGGCAGATTATGACACGGAAATCTAAGACTGAAAAAGAACTAAACTTAAAATGTAACTTTTATTAGTTATTCGTAAAAAATCCTGGAAGGGGACAAGATCCCCCCCCCCCCAAACTCCAGCAACTGGTCTCCTCCCATCCCAGAGGAGCGGATGCTACACACCGCTACACACGGCCCTCCTACAGCTTTGTGAGGTCTGTGGCTGCCAGCAATTTTTAAATGTTACTTTTTTTTACAATATATTTAAGATCTCTCCTCTCCTTCTTCTGTTCTGCTATGAAAAAATATGACCAACGATGGAGCGAACGAGCTCTGACGAAAAAATGACCAAAAAATGTAAACCCTTATCTGCACCTGTTAAAGTATGCGGTGTGAAGGAGAGGATTGGCTCGCTCATTCCAATGTGAATTGCTCCATGTAAGACGACTCGTAAGGTGCTTCACGGGCTGGAATAGCCGGCATTACACACCCAAGTCAGAACCTTCAGCCAACTTTGTGAATTCCACACCAGTTTACTGGTAGAATTAAACCATTTACAGTTCTACAAGGTGCTGGTTGGATGTAGAGGGGCATAATTGGGTTAATTCCACCGATGCGATGGGTCCCCTACACAGACAACTCATTGCAGTCCCTTAAACTCCCTGGTGGGGTTATGCAGGGAGATTGAACACTTACAGGTTTCTGCAGACAACAGCACTCATTTGTTGGAGTCGCTTGGTTTTCAGCTCATCTAAAACCAATCTACTGTTGATGACTCCGTGTAAACAGGAGTCGCTCAATGTTTGACCAACTGCCTGTTTAATGTAAATGTAGGCGGGAGGAACGGAATGACCCCCGTCCCACTCTGCCTCCAACCACAGAACGACCATGTAAAAGCACAGGAACAATAGTCGCCAAGCTGCTGATGCACCCAACAGTCTCATGTAAAGGGACCTTGAGGAAACCTAACTAAGGAGATTCCCTGTCTCCTGAGACTTGGTCTTCATTACTAGGTGCCTTCACACACCAGGACTCGCAGCAGCGCTCTCTGCAGGATGTACTGGACTTCAATGGGCTCTAGAGACGCTAAATTCAATTATTGCTGAACTTAACCAATTGTGAAACTCCACCTTTTACCAACATGATATTTTTGGTGAAAAATTGATGATTTGCTGATTAATTTCTTAATATATTGTCTTCCCGATAGGCGGCTGGTTTTTCTGATAAAAAGGCTCCAAGTCTTTAGCGCCATAGCGTTAAAACAAAGTTTACTACCTATAGTTAGGACTAGAGGCAACATGAACGCCGTCTGAATACAGATGCGTAGGGCTATATGGTAAGCTCCATGCCCCTCTGCAGCCCGAGAGGTATGGGGGATATTATAGGGGGGTGTCACTGCAGCGGAATCACCCATGTATATTGGTTAGAGCACTTTCTAGTGATGCAAAGTTGTATAAACTGTATGGTTTTGAATACTATGCAAAAAAAAGACAACTTTTAGGAAAAATTTTATATATCGCTAAGTTAGAAATTATATTGGTCACTATAGAGCAGACAGACGTATGCCTATGGGACCATTAAAAAACCAAACCTAGTTACAGTAGTAGTGGTCTCCTGTGTCCCAGCAACCCCTCAAGTAATAGTGTTCATTGGTGCCCCTGCCTTCCTAAGTAATAGTGGTCCCTCTCTGCCCCTACTTCCACCCAAAAGTATTAGTGGCCCTTTTTTACCACTTACCCCCCTAAAAGTAATAGTGGTCCTCTGTGCCTTTGCCCTCTCAGTAACAGTGGTTCTCCGTAGCCCCATTCCTCTTCCCCAAGTAATAGTGGTCCTCTGTGCCTTTTCCCCCTCAGTAACAGTGGTTCTCCGTACCCCCATTCCTCTTCCCCAAGTAATAGTGGTCCTCTGTGCCTTTTCCCCCTCAGTAACAGTGGTTCTCCGTACCCCCATTCCTCTTCCCCAAGTAATAGTGGTCCTCTGTGCCTTTTCCCCCTCAGTAACAGTGGTTCTCCGTACTCCCATTCCTCTTCCCCAAGTAATAGTGGTCCTCTGTGCCTTTTCCCCCTCAGTAACAGTGGTTCTCCGTACCCCCATTCTTCTTCCCCAAGTAATAGTGGTCCTCTGTGCCTTTGCCTCCTCGGTAACAGTGGTTCTCCGTACCCCCATTCCTCTTCCCCAAGTAATAGTGGTCCTCTGTGCCTTTGCCCCCTCGGTAACAGTGGTTCTCCGTACCCCCATTCCTCTTCCCCAAGTAATAGTGGTCCTCTGTGCCTTTTCCCCCTCAGTAACAGTGGTTCTCCGTACCCCCATTCCTCTTCCCCAAGTAATAGTGGTCCTCTGTGCCTTTGCCCCCTCGGTAACAGTGGTTCTCCGTACTCCCATTCCTCTTCCCCAAGTAATAGTGATCCTCTGTGTCTTTGCCCCCTCAGTAACAGTGGTTCTCCGTACCCCCATTCCTCTTCCCCAAGTAATAGTGGTCCTCTGTGCCTTTGCCCCCTCAGTAACAGTGGTTCTCCATAGCCCCATTCCTCTTCCCCAAGTAATAGTGGTCCTCTGTGCCTTTGCCCCCTCAGTAACAGTGGTTCTCCGTACCCCCATTCCTCTTCCCCAAGTAATAGTGGTCCTCTGTGCCTTTGCCCCCTCAGTAACAGTGGTTCTCTGTACCCCCATTCCTCTTCCCCAAGTAATAGTGGTCCTCTGTGCCTTTGCCCCCTCGGTAACAGTGGTTCTCCGTACCCCCATTCCTCTTCCCCAAGTAATAGTGGTCCTCTGTGCCTTTGCCCCCTCAGTAACAGTGGTTCTCTGTACCCCCATTCCTCTGCACCCACAATTTGACTAATGTTCCTGACTGCCACTCTATCCCAACAATATATATTGTTCAAAACATGCAAGAAGGATACAGAATCTGGGATGTGTAATTATGTTCTACTCTTCTAGATGGATGGACAGTTCTTCATTCCTGCATTACAATTCCACTTACTTGAAACTTTCTTCGGAACTCCAGCTCTTGCTTCTGCCGTTTCTTCAGATTTGTCTCGTTGCTCCAGTTAGTTATTAAAACATTTTGATCTTTTGAGGATGGCGAGCTTGAAAAAAAGATTAGATGATAAATGCATGTTTATAGCCGGGACACGCAGTCCGTGAGAGTTTACTACCTGTTCGATGCTTGGGAGAACATTAGGTCAAACAAAGTTAACAAAGAAAGCAAAGCTTCAGACCAATAAAACGTTTAGGACAATAGCTGAAGGCATACAAACACGGAGATCCTTGTGTGCCTCGCAAAAGCAAACAGCACATGCTCACAATTTACACTTGCCTTTCAATTGCATATCCTGGCCGCAGGGTGAGGGGCCTTGGGTACGTATTGCCTGTTACAGGCTTCCAGCAGGAGAATAGAGTGGTTTGTGATCCATGTTTGATTGGACGACCAACATGTCACTTCCACATACAGGAGTGGCAGAGATGATGGTTGGTGGTGATGTATGATAAGAGGAGTGGAAGATGGCCATCAGCAAGCCCTGTGCTGTATCTGGCTGTAGCTGTGCAGCTGTCTGTGCTGTGTCTGGCTGTAGCTGTGCAGCTGTCTGTGCTGTGTCTGGCTGTAGCTGTGCAGCTGTCTGTGCTGTGTCTGGCTGTAGCTGTGTAGCTGTCTGTGATGTATCTTGCTGTAGCCATCTGTGATGTATCTTGCTGTAGCCATCTGTGTTGTATCTGGCTGTAGCTGTCTGTGCTGTAGCTGGCTGGAGCTGTCTGTGCTGCATGTAGCTGTCTGTGCTGTATCTGGCTGTAGCTGTGCAGCTGTCTGTGCTGTATCTGGCTGTAGCTGTGCAGCTGTCTGTGCTGTATCTGGCTGTAGCTGTGCAGCTGTCTGTGCTGTATCTGGCTGTAGCTGTGCAGCTGTCTGTGCTGTATCTGGCTGTAGCTGTGCAGCTGTCTGTGCTGTATCTGGCTGTAGCTGTGCAGCTGTCTGTGCTGTATCTGGCTGTAGCTGTGCAGCTGTCTGTGCTGTATCTGGCTGTAGCTGTGCAGCTGTCTGTGCTGTGTCTGGCTGTAGCTGTGCAGCTGTCTGTGCTGTATCTGGCTGTAGCTGTGCAGCTGTCTGTGCTGTGTCTGGCTGTAGCTGTGCAGCTGTCTGTGCTGTGTCTGGCTGTAGCTGTGCAGCTGTCTGTGCTGTGTCTGGCTGTAGCTGTGCAGCTGTCTGTGCTGTATCTGTGCAGCTGTCTGTGCTGTATCTGGCTGTAGCTGTGCAGCTGTCTGTGCTGTATCTGTGCAGCTGTCTGTGCTGTATCTGGCTGTAGCTGTGCAGCTGTCTGTGCTGTATCTGGCTGTAGCTGTGCAGCTGTCTGTGCTGTGTCTGGCTGTAGCTGTGCAGCTGTCTGTGCTGTGTCTGGCTGTAGCTGTGCAGCTGTCTGTGCTTCATGTGTCTGGCTGTAGCTGTGCAGCTGTCTGTGCTGTGTCTGGCTGTAGCTGTGCAGCTGTCTGTGCTGTGTCTGGCTGTAGCTGTGCAGCTGTCTGTGCTGTGTCTGGCTGTAGCTGTGCAGCTGTCTGTGCTGTGTCTGGCTGTAGCTGTGCAGCTGTCTGTGCTGTATCTGGCTGTAGCTGTGCAGCTGTCTATGCTGTGTCTGGCTGTAGCTGTACAGCTGTCTGTGCTGTATCTGGCTGTAGCTGTGCAGCTGTCTGTGCTGTATCTGGCTGTAGCTGTGCAGCTGTCTGTGCTGTATCTGGCTGTAGCTGTCTGTGCTGTATCTGGCTGTAGCTGTGTAGCTGTCTGTGCTGTATCTGGCTGTAGCTGTGCAGCTGTCTGTGCTGTATCTGGCTGTAGCTGTGCAGCTGTCTGTGCTGTATCTGGCTGTAGCTGTGCAGCTGTCTGTGCTGTATCTGGCTGTAGCTGTGCAGCTGTCTGTGCTGTATCTGGCTGTAGCTGTGCAGCTGTCTGTGCTGTATCTGGCTGTAGCTGTGCAGCTGTCTGTGCTGTGTCTGGCTGTAGCTGTGCAGCTGTCTGTGCTGTGTCTGGCTGTAGCTGTGTAGCTGTCTGTGCTGTATCTGGCTGTAGCTGGGCAGCTGTCTGTGCTGTATCTGGCTGTAGCTGGGCAGCTGTCTGTGCTGTATCTGGCTGTAGCTGGGCAGCTGTCTGTGCTGTATCTGGCTGTAGCTGTGCAGCTGTCTGTGCTGTATCTGGCTGTAGCTGTGCAGCTGTCTGTGCTGTATCTGGCTGTAGCTGTGTAGCTGTCTGTGCTGTATCTGACTGTAGCTGTGCAGCTGTCTGTGCTGTATCTGGCTGTAGCTGTGCAGCTGTCTGTGCTGTGTCTGGCTGTAGCTGTGCAGCTGTCTGTGCTGTGTCTGGCTGTAGCTGTGCAGCTGTCTGTGCTGTATCTGGCTGTAGCTGTGCAGCTGTCTGTGCTGTGTCTGGCTGTAGCTGTGTAGCTGTCTGTGCTGTATCTTGCTGTAGCCGTCTGTGTCGTATCTGGCTGTAGCTGTCTGTGCTGCATGTAGCTCTCTGTGCTGTATCTGGCTGTAGCTGTGCAGCTGTCTGTGCTGTATCTGGCTGTAGCTGTGCATGTGTCTGTGCTGTATCTGGCTGTAGCTGTGCAGCTGTCTGTGCTGTATCTTGCTGTAGCCATCTGTATCGTATCTGGCTGTAGCTGTCTGTGCTGTAGCTGTCTGTGCTGCATGTAGCTCTCTGTGCTGTATCTGGCTGTAGCTGTGCAGCTGTCTGTGCTGTATCTGGCTGTAGCTGTGCAGCTGTCTGTGCTGTATCTGGCTGTAGCTGTGCAGCTGTCTGTGCTGTATCTGGCTGTAGCTGTGCAGCTGTCTGTGCTGTATCTGGCTGTAGCTGTGCAGCTGTCTGTGCTGTATCTTGCTGTAGCCATCTGTATCGTATCTGGCTGTAGCTGTCTGTGCTGTAGCTGTCTGTGCTGTAGCTGTCTGTGCTGTAGCTGTCTGTGCTGTATCTGGCTGTAGCTGTGCAGCTGTCTGTGCTGTATCTGGCTGTAGCTGTGCAGCTGTCTGTGCTGTATCTGGCTGTAGCTGTGCAGCTGTCTGTGCTGTGTCTGGCTGTAGCTGTGTAGCTGTCTGTGCTGTATCTTGCTGTAGCCGTCTGTGTCGTATCTGGCTGTAGCTGTCTGTGCTGTAGCTGTCTGTGCTGCATGTAGCTCTCTGTGCTGTATCTGGCTGTAGCTGTGCAGCTGTCTGTGCTGTATCTGGCTGTAGCTGTGCAATGTCTGTGCTGTATCTGGCAGTAGCTGTGCAGCTGTCTGTGCTGTATCTTGCTGTAGCCATCTGTGTCGTATCTGGCTGTAGCTGTCTGTGCTGCATATAGCTGTCTGTGCTGTGTC
Organism: Eleutherodactylus coqui; assembly: GCF_035609145.1. Lineage (NCBI taxonomy): Eukaryota > Metazoa > Chordata > Amphibia > Anura > Eleutherodactylidae > Eleutherodactylus > Eleutherodactylus coqui. The sequence continues at coordinate 223,757,336 of NC_089843.1, forward strand.
TGGCTGTAGCTGTTTGTGCTGTGTCTGGCTGTAGCTGTGCAGCGGTTTGTGCTGTGTCTGGCTGTAGCTGTGCAGGTGTGTTTGTGCTGTGTCTGGCTGTAGCTGTGCAAGTGTGTGTGTGTGCTGTGCCTGGCTGTAGCTGTGTAGCTGTCTGTGCTGTAGCTGTGCAGCTGTCTCTGTTGTATCTGGCTGTAGCTGTGTAGCTGTGTGTGCTGTAGCTGTGCAGCTGCCTCTGTTGTATCTGGCTGTAGCTGTGTAGCTGTCTGTGCTGCAGCTGTGCAGCTGTCTCTGTTGTATCTGGCTGTAGCTGTCTGTGCTGTAGCTGTGCAGCTGTCTCTGTTGTATCTGGCTGTAGCTGTGTAGCTGTCTGTGCTGTAGCTGTGCAGCTGCCTCTGTTGTATCTGGCTGTAGCTGTGTAGCTGTCTGTGCTGCAGCTGTGCAGCTGTCTCTGTTGTATCTGGCTGTAGCTGTGTAGCTGTCTGTGCTGTAGCTGTGCAGCTGTCTCTGTTGTATCTGGCTGTAGCTGTGTAGCTGTCTGTGCTGTAGCTGTGCAGCTGTCTCTGTTGTATCTGGCTGTAGCTGTGTAGCTGTCTGTGCTGTATGTCTTTGGTTATCTATGTTACACTGCAAACAGCCATATTGTTTTGTTATTCTACACTGATATTGTTCAGCCATGGTAGAGCGATGTTATTCTGTTATCATATGGTGGGATTATTCAAACAGATAGCAAAAGTGAAATTAACACGGAACCAGAAGGGAACCATAGTTTCCTTATTTTAGGTCTCTTAGTGACGGCCAATACACCTTTTTACTGCCCTCACTGATGGGCTTAAAACCTGCACAAACATCTTTATATGGCGCTGGCTCGGCTGAATATGACAGCCCGGCTTCTGCTCTAACAGCCAACAGCAGAGAAACCTTAAAATCCTAGCAGTTTCACCCCTTTGCTTCCATGCTGCAGTTGCTAATGATTGTGTCATGCAATCACCCATTGGCACTCCGCAGTGCTATTGCAAGGTACCAATAGGTTCCCATGGCAGCCAGAAGCCTGACAACAGCCTCCATGTCTGCCATGTAACTCCGCCTATTAGGCCCCGCCTCCCACACAGACTAATACGCTGCTGTGATAGACTTAGAAGAATGAACTACATAAGTAATGCAGTGTGTAATCCTAGCTATCGAACAATCACATCTTAAAGTCGCCTTGAGGAACAAAAAAATAGCGTAAAAAATGTTATAACGTAATAAAGCTAATGTTAAAGAAAAAATGAATACATAAATTTCATATATAGATTTAAAGTCACATGAACCTAAAAATGGTATCAATAAAAACTACAACTCCTCCCCCAAAAACCAAGCCCCCGCAGAGCTCCGCTGCTGGAGAAATGTTATGGGTCTCAGAAGGCTGCGATGCGGGGCCAGTTGCTTTTCTTTAAAGACATTTATTGTGAAAAAATAGTAAAAAAATGTTTCAAAAAATCTCTATAAACTTCTTTGCAGAAATCGTGCTGATCCAGATAAGAAAGGGATCATCTTATTTGTACTGCATGGCGAATGGTGTCCAAACAAAACCCCAAACCAATGGTGGAATTTCTGGAAGGGGTTTTCATCTCCACCCCAAAATTGTAATAAAGGTAAACACAATATATGTACCCCCGATTGGGGAAACTCAAAAATAAAACTTGATTCCCCCACCACCCCTCATACAGCTATGTCAGTGAGTTATGGCTCTTGCAACGTGACAATGAAAATCGCTTGGTCCCCAAGGCAAAGGGTTAACCACCAAGGGGTTAATTGGTCTAGTTGACAGATCTACCAAAAAATGGACCATTTCTATCAGTTTGTTTCCGTTTCGTTTCCATCTGTTACAATGGATGCTTTTTGTTACTGGAGGATGGTTTTGTCTTTCCTCCCTTCTGTACATGCGCATTTAACCCCTTCAAGATGAAGCCTTAATGACCGGGCCAAATATTGGATATCTGTCACTAACAGAGAACGACCCTGTAGAGGTTTTACACAACCGAGTAATCCTGATATTGGCTGATTGTCACATTATTTATGTGCGAAAAGTAGACCCATACGATTGGCTTATACTTATTAACATTTCCAAAATTCAGGAAAATGTTTACAATGTGTCTTTTTTCCTGCAGGATAACAACTATGAACATATATATATATATACTTCCATATGTTCCACGTTTGAAAATGCTTGCATGTTTCTGAACAACGTAGGAGACTAATTAACAGAAATGTACCAAATGTGGACGGGTGATGCTTTTGGTTTTCCTTTCTACTTCCTTCTGGTTGTAGATGTATAAACCGGCACTGATTAATGTGATCCTAATGTAAGCGGATGTCCACATGTAGCAGAGTCCGCAGCACTGGGGCAGGCTTTGTACCTGAATCTGCAGCAGACTTCACCCCAACATTTGAAAGGGTTACATCAGATGCCAATCAGCGTCATTTGGTGCGGATGTTGACACGGATATTTGTGCAGATCAGCAAAATGTGTTACATGTGAACATAAAAATCACACTTCTGTCTAGGCCGATTATTAAAAGAAGCCAAGAACAGCTAATGAGTATAGGGGATGGTTATAGAAGGGTTAATGGGTGCAGCTTTTACAGAGTAGGCTCTCCTTATCTCTCCTCTGACGGGCGTGAGCTGATGCATGATGGGATTGGCTGTCACTGACGACTTCATCCGGACCACAACCAATCGCCTTCCAATGACTGCGCTCGAACAGGATATTAATAACCAAACCAAGGTAGAAGCTACATAAATTTATCGGCGGCCGTCATGAAGGGGATACAAAATGGGTCCATTAAATGGAGCACAAAGCAAATCTAACCCATTGACTAGAATGTTAAAAAAACCAGCTTTTTTTCGTGGAAGTTTTTTTTTGCTTTGATGCTCTTCTGACAGCAACATGCAAAACAAACACGCTGCTGTGAATCAACCCTTTATGTACCTAAAATGTACGGGGTTTATGTGCTGAAAAATCATTCTAAAGCGCTGGCCACTAGGGGTCTCCCTTCCTCCCCGCCTGTTCTGCATCATGATAGTGAGAGCAGTGGGTAGGAAAGAGGGAGAGGCTCACACAAGCATGCTTAGAGCTATTGGCGAGTTATTTACTGCTATTTCTTCACATCTACACTGCTCAGTACTGCTGTACACTGTCCTACATGATGAAGTTATATCATTCTATGGATGTTACCAACAGAGAGCAGAATCTGCTATTCTCTATGCACATCTATAGGACACAGTAGCAAGCTCCTCCCAATAGTTATGAGAAAACTGGGAATCAGATATGCATCCTGTAGAGGGCAAATATGGGGGAAAATGCAGGATACAAGTCATATCTTCTCAAGGGTCTCTCTTTTGGAGAGACAGGCCCCACTTTTGGCCAGAGTCTCTCATGTCCCTCTTTGCCCCTAAATGTCCCTCCTTTTGACCTTGGCAATAGATTTGCTCCAATAAAGCTACAATATTGCTCCATGAACTATCTATGTGGTTCCTAACTGTATATGAATCCTCAATTTACATATTAATCTGTCAGGTCCTGCAACTTGTAACTTTACATATCAGCTCAACAATCAATGGAATTTAGAATTTCTTAGTTAAAACTTTTCAAGCATACGAATCTGCATAAAAATGGACAATTCTCCATCTTTGACCATCCAAAAAGTCGGCAAGTATATATAGTGGCTAGAACAGGGGGTCTAACAAAGTGGAGGGGCTGCCGTTAGTAACTTTGGTGTTCAAGTATAGAAAAGGGGGTAAGAGTGAGCAGTCCGAACCTATTAACCCTTGTGTGCATCCAAACAATTACGCATGTGCATTGGTTCACATCAGAGGCGTAACTCGAAGCTCCTTGAATGCAAGATCTGTAATGGGGCCCCCAACTATAAAGCTTTATTTATATGGAGAAGAGAGGCCTTATGAGCCCCCTAAGGCTCCTGGGCCCGGGTGCAACCGAATCCCCCTAGGCTGGGTTCACACGGGGCGGATTCCCATCAGAAATCTCGCGGTTTGTCCGCAGCAAAAACCGCGAAATTTCCGCCGGGAGAACCGCCGCGGCGGCTTTGAAGCGGCTCGGCCGCATGCTTTTCCTTTGCGGCCGGCGCTCCCATAGAGGAGAGCGCGGCCGCGACGTAAATAAACAAAAAAAAAAAAGTAAACAGACATGCTCAATCTTTTGAAACCGTGGCTGCAGCGGCCGCAGCCGCGGTATCAACGGGATTTACCACAGCGGATTAGCTGTCCCGTGTGGACGAGATTTCTGAGAAATCTCATCCACATGGCTGGCTAATCCCGAGATTAGCGGCCGCGGACGGATTTGCCGCGGGCGGATCTGCTGCGGCAAAACCGCGGCAAATCCGCCCTGTGTGAACCCAGCCCTATAGTTACACCAGTGGTTCACATTATACACAGCACTGCTACACGCACATTGCACGTGCACACAACACACACAGCTCTGCTACATGCACATACGCATGCAGTGCTTGAGGTGCAGGCCCACAGCTGAGGAGACAGCGGAGTAGGGAAAGCCCTTGTCACAGGGCTCTACCATCTCCTCTGCTGGGGGTAGCCCGGGACTCGAACACGTTACTGCTGGCGGAGATCACAGGGGTAGTAACCGGGGGTTAGCTTAAGTGCAATTGTCACTTGTGACGCCACCTGTCCGTTATCTGCAGCGGATCTCTCAGATGTAATAAAGTAGTCCACACACAGGGTATTTTCTGAAACAAGTTACAGTGGGACAGCAGGGAGGATTCACAGGGCAATTGTACAATCCACAGTCCAAGTTATCTGTGAGACTTCTCTTCTGGCAAACTCCCTCTCTCCTGTCATTCACTCACGTTCCTCTCGCTTAGTAGCAGTTTTCCATTCCTCAGAATGCATGTGGTACCATTATTGTACACCCACGTGTTTCTATCATGTCCGGGCTTTCACGCTCTCTCTAAATGGAGGCCATAGGTAGTCTCTTTGCAGGGCTAGGCCCTGGTGGGAACAGCAGAACACCTCTCGGACTCTTCCATGTCTCGTGATGCTCTCCTTCTCACTCACTACCTCACTCCCACATAGACATGTGACCCTCCTTTTATACTGCACACAGGACAAAACGATACATTTCCAGACACGACCACACATTAACTCATTTATGCCTGCAAACATCCAATACCCATAACTTGATGCAGTCTATAAACAAGACACTGACATGTGACAGACATAAAGCATTATGGAGGCGCCCCACTAACTCTGGGCCGCTACACACACACACCTGCAGCTGACATGTTACGCTGATCTTATTACCATAAATCCCCCCATACAAGTGTAGTAATACAGGACCCCCTCACGCTCACATGGTTATGACCTCTACTGTCCCTGTGGGTACAGAGGTGGCTCTGCACCCTGCGGGATATGTGAGTGTTCTCTGCACTGATTGGACAAGGAGAGGGAGGACGGTGCAGTCGCGGTATGTATGGCTGCAGAGCTCTCCCGATCTGTGCACTGCTGGATCACTATGGGGTCTCTGGACCTAGAAAACTCCCCCTATCTCCTGACCATAAGGTTCAGATGCTTCTTAGCAAGATTTTATCATGGACTTTCTCATATTAGCGTATTTTACGCATATTACAGGTGAGGGTTCTTATAGTCTGAAGAATACAGTACACAGAAATACATAGTCACGGTAGATAGAGTACCCAGTGCATGGCGGGTCCTGGGTTCTGCTGCGGTTCACGGACCCCAGAGGGCTTCTGCTATGTCTCAAGGGGATGCTCACATTAAATCACCTAGGGGTAGTTTGGTGTCCTTTTTCTGAGGACCTAGAAGGGCATTACTACTCGGCTTCAAAGGGTTTCCCATGACTTAACATTTCTTCACAACCTCTCTGTCCTTTTTGGTTGCTGACCAGGACATGTGATTGCTGCAGCCAATCACTGGCCACAACAGTGACCTTCTAGAGCCAACGATTGGCTGCAGCAGTCACATGTCCTGTCAGAGCAAGCAGGAAGGTCAGAGGGGTTGTGAAGAAATGTTAAGTCGTGGGAAAACCCCTTTAATGGAGAAATGATTGTTTTAGGGCTTCTTCAGCAATTTGTACTTTACTGAACTGTATGAGCAGTCATTCATGTATAACAGGACAGTAATGAAGACAGAAATCTAAGTCAGCCCCAAAAAGAGGAAGGTCTGAGCTTTATGGAACTAGACGGACTCTAGAATGCTTCCTTATCTTTGTGTTCGTTCCCGCAGTTTCCTCATTTCTATGTTTGTTTTTCTTAGTATTTTGATTAATTACATGAAAATAAAAAAACACAAAGTAAAACCTACTGGAAGCGCCCAAAATGTCCCAATCACCGGTATGCTTCAGTCCTTCAGGACACTTTCACACGGGTGACAAAATTGTGCTATTTTCTCGGGATGCAACAAATCATAAGTACGGGAAGCTCCTGGCTCCCAATGGGTTCCTCCACCTGAGCAATGTTTTGTAGCCTACTACATTGCGGGAAAACAATTGCGGCATGCAAAATAACGAAGGTGTCAGCAGCACCAGAAAAACCCAATCTGGGTAGGGCCACCAAATGCAACAGTCCAAACCGCACTCCCACAGAAGTCTACGTAATGGCAGCATGTAGAGGAGCTATATGAAATACACTCTCTATTCTCCCATCACACAGGGACAGCAACGTTTCGGCCGTGAGGCCATTCTCCACGTAGTGTATTGTATATCCTCTACATGCTGCCAGGATTTACATGCTACACCTCTACATTACATGCTCTATGCAGCCATGATTTGCCATGTTTTGTAGTCCACGTTTCCCTATGGAGCCTTTCTTTGTGTTGCATTGCATCACGCGAAAATGCAGTTTTTGTGCGTTGCGATGCAACTATTACAGTAGGAAATCCTACAGTTTGTCCCTAAAATAAGCCCTGGCGGCATTAAAAAAAACCCAACAATGTATCACCTAGCAGCCGCTGTCTGCTCTGCTGCATGCCTCCTCCGCAGCAGCGGCACACTTGTTTGTAGTCTTCAGCCCGCGCTTCCTGGTCAGGAGTTTCAAAAACTCTGCATCCAAGAAGGGCTGGTATGATTGGTTGAACCGCAACACTCAAGAACCAATCTCAGGCAGCACTTCTTGGAGGCGGGGTTTTGGAAACCCCAGACCAGGAAGCACTGGCTGAAGACTACAAACAAGTGTTCTGGGGTAGATACATGCGGCGGCGCGGACAGCGCCTGCTAGGTAATGTATTGTTTTTGGTTGGTTTTTAATGCGGATAGGGCTTATTTTCGGGCCGCAGCTTATATTTTAAGCCCCCCGAAAACATCCCAGAAAAAGAGCGACTCCGCAGTGCCACAAAATCACAATATCGCCGTGAGAAAACACAGCGATATCACATGGAACTCAGCTGCGATATCGCTGTCGCCCGTGTGAAAGAGGCCTAAAGGAGTCTCACAGGATCACCTCTAGTGGATCCATATCTACAATCATTCATCAAATACTCCCATCCTGACTTCTCACCCCCTGAACATCCCATCCCTACTCTGGTCAAAAAACACTAACAAACCTGCTAAGGGGGGCACGATGGTGGCATACCGGCCCAAGTGGGCCGAATGATACCCGGACTTATCGCAGACGCAATGTCACATCAAATAACTCCTGTTGGAGGGTAAAAGTCGGGCTGCGCCAAATGAAAAAGACCATCTGCCACCTGAAGAGCCTTTAATGTCCGTTTTTTATGGGTTGCCAAAATGACAGAAAGGAGCATTTCCTCCTCCTCTGTGCCAATCTGGTATCACACGGCGTTTGTGCGCCGACCTGGTGTCACACGGCGTTTGTGCGCCGACCTGGTATCACACGGCGTTTGTGCGCTGACCTGGTATCACACGGCGTTTGTGCGCCGACCTGGTGTCACACGGCGTTTGTGCGCTGACCTGGTATCACACGGCGTTTGTGCGCCGACCTGGTGTCACACGGCGTTTGTGCGCCGACCTGGTATCACACGGCGTTTGTGCGCCAATCTGGTATCACACAGCGTTTGTGCGCCGACCTGGTGTCACACGGTGTTTGTGCGCTGACCTGGTATCACACGGCGTTTGTGCGCCGACCTGGTATCACACTGCGTTTGTGCGCCGACCTGGTATCACACGGCGTTTGTGCACCGACCTGGTATCACACGGCGTTTGTGCACCGACCTGGTATCACACTGCGTTTGTGCGCCGACCTGGTATCACACGGCGTTTGTGCACCGACCTGGTATCACACGGCGTTTGTGCACCGACCTGGTATCACACGGCGTTTGTGCGCCGACCTGGTATCACACGGCGTTTGTGCGCCGACCTGGTATCACACGGTGTTTGTGTACCGACCTGGTATCATACGGCGTTTGTGCGCCGACCTGGTATCACACTGCGTTTGTGCGCTGACCTGGTATCACACGGTGTTTGTGCGCCGACCTGGTATCACACGGTGTTTGTGCGCCGACCTGGTATCACACGGTGTTTGTGCGCCGACCTGGTATCACACGGTGTTTGTGCGCCGACCTGGTATCACACGGTGTTTGTGCGCTGACCTGGTATCACACGGCGTTTGTGCACCGACCTGGTATCACACGGCGTTTGTGCGCTGACCTGGTATCACACGGCGTTTGTGCGCCGACCTGGTATCACACGGCGTTTGTGCGCCGACCTGGTATCACACGGCGTTTGTGCACCGACCTGGTATCACACGGCGTTTGTGCACCGACCTGGTATCACACGGCGTTTGTGCGCCGACCTGGCGTCACACGGCGTTTGTGCGCCGACCTGGTATCACACGGCGTTTGTGCGCCGACCTGGTATCATACAGCGTTTGTGCGCCGACCTGGTATCACACGGTGTTTGTGCGCCGACCTGGTATCACACGGCGTTTGTGCGCCGACCTGGTATCACACGGCGTTTGTGCACCGACCTGGTATCACACGGCGTTTGTGCGCCGACCTGGTATCACACGGCGTTTGTGCGCCGACCTGGTATCACACGGCGTTTGTGCGCTGACCTGGCGTCACACGGCGTTTGTGCGCCGACCTGGTATCACACGGCGTTTGTGCGCCGACCTGGTATCATACAGCGTTTGTGCGCCGACCTGGTATCACACGGTGTTTGTGCGCTGACCTGGTATCACACGGCGTTTGTGCGCCGACCTGGTATCACACGGCGTTTGTGCGCCGACCTGGTATCACACGGTGTTTGTGTACCGACCTGGTATCATACGGCGTTTGTGCGCCGACCTGGTATCACACTGCGTTTGTGCGCTGACCTGGTATCACACGGCGTTTGTGCGCCGACCTGGTGTCACACGGCGTTTGTGCGCCGACCTGGTATCACACGGCGTTTGTGCGCCAATCTGGTATCACACGGCGTTTGTGCGCCGACCTGGTGTCACACGGTGTTTGTGCGCTGACCTGGTATCACACGGCGTTTGTGCGCCGACCTGGTATCACACTGCGTTTGTGCGCCGACCTGGTATCACACGGCGTTTGTGCACCGACCTGGTATCACACGGCGTTTGTGCACCGACCTGGTATCACACTGCGTTTGTGCGCCGACCTGGTATCACACGGCGTTTGTGCACCGACCTGGTATCACACGGCGTTTGTGCGCCGACCTGGTATCACACGGCGTTTGTGCGCCGACCTGGTATCACACGGCGTTTGTGCGCCGACCTGGTATCACACGGTGTTTGTGTACCGACCTGGTATCATACGGCGTTTGTGCGCCGACCTGGTATCACACTGCGTTTGTGCGCTGACCTGGTATCACACGGTGTTTGTGCGCCGACCTGGTATCACACGGTGTTTGTGCGCCGACCTGGTATCACACGGTGTTTGTGCGCCGACCTGGTATCACACGGTGTTTGTGCGCTGACCTGGTATCACACGGCGTTTGTGCGCCGACCTGGTATCACACGGTGTTTGTGCGCCGACCTGGTATCACACGGCGTTTGTGCGCCGACCTGGTATCACACGGCGTTTGTGCGCCGACCTGGTATCACACGGCGTTTGTGCGCCGACCTGGTATCACACGGCGTTTGTGCGCCGACCTGGTATCACACGGCGTTTGTGCACCGACCTGGTATCACACGGCGTTTGTGCGCCGACCTGGTATCACACGGCGTTTGTGCGCCGACCTGGTATCACACGGCGTTTGTGCGCTGACCTGGCGTCACACGGCGTTTGTGCGCCGACCTGGTATCACACGGCGTTTGTGCGCCGACCTGGTATCATACAGCGTTTGTGCGCCGACCTGGTATCACACGGTGTTTGTGCGCCGACCTGGTATCACACGGCGTTTGTGCGCCGACCTGGTATCACACGGCGTTTGTGCACCGACCTGGTATCACACGGCGTTTGTGCACCGACCTGGTATCACACGGCGTTTGTGCACCGACCTGGTATCACACGGCGTTTGTGCGCCGACCTGGTATCACACGGCGTTTGTGCACCGACCTGGTATCACACGGCGTTTGTGCACCGACCTGGTATCACACGGCGTTTGTGCGCCGACCTGGTATCACACGGCGTTTGTGCGCCAACCTGGTATCACACGGCGTTTGTGCGCCGACCTGGTATCATACAGCGTTTGTGCGCCGACCTGGTATCACACGGTGTTTGTGCGCTGACCTGGTATCACACGGCGTTTGTGCGCCGACCTGGTATCACACGGCGTTTGTGCGCCGACCTGGTATCACACGGTGTTTGTGCGCTGACCTGGCGTCACACGGCATTTGTGCGCCGACCTGTTATCACACGGCGTTTGTGCGCTGACCTGGTATCACACGGCGTTTGTGCGCTGACCTGGTATCACACAGCGTTTGTGCGCCGACCTGGTATCACACGGCGTTTGTGCGCCGACCTGGTATCACGCGGTGTTTGTGCGCTGACCTGGTATCACGGCTTTATATCTTTACGTTTACGCATCTTGCTTTTTGTGAAACGCGTTGTATTGCTCGCCGGTTTCCTTTCATTTACTGCATAATTTACTAGAAAACGTTAAAACGTTTCTAAGTGAAGTAAAATGGAAAGAAAAACTGCAGTTGCACCATTTTTGCGGGGATCTTGTGTCTACGGTGTACGCACTGAGGCAAACATGACCTGATGACGTTATTCTGAGGGACAGTTACGATGATGCCTCACTTACATAGCTTCACTCTTGCTGTACTACTAACTCCTATTGCTGCCATTGAGGGACTCGGGACTTTTTGATCACTTTTATTACATTTGTTTTGGAGACAATGTGACCAAAAATGTGCAATTCTGGCCTTTTTTTTTACTGATGTTAAATTTGTGGGATGAATAAGGAGTTACTTTGATAGATTGGACTTTTATAGGCGCAGCAATACCAACTATGCTTTAACCCCTTAGTGACCAAGCCTGTTTGCGCCTTAAAGACGAGGTCAAATTTTGAAAATCTGACATAGAATAATACACTTTAACATGGAATAACTCCGTAAAGGTTCTGCAGATCCAACTGATTCTGACATTGTTTTCTCTCCACATATTGCACTTTATTCAGGTAATAAAAATAGACCGATATACACATTCTATTTATTAAAAGCGCCAAAATTGGAAAAATTTTGAAAAATTGTCTTTTTTCACATTTTTAACTGCAATATCTCAAATATGTGCAAACAGACTGTACAAGTTTTGCTAAGATATATATCTCCATCTGTTTCCTTTATTCTGGAAGCACATTGGAAAAACCAGTTTTTTTTTAACCGTTTAGGAGACGTATAAATGTAACATTATTTATTAACATTTTGAGGAACACGTTGTTTTCCTGCACCAAGCCAAGATTGTAAGGTGTCAGAATGATGGCTACCCCCCACACATGGCCCCATTTTATAAGTTACACTCCTTAATGTACTCACTAAGGGGGTCCGGAGGATTTTGACCACACAGTTTTTTTTCAGAAATGAATGCAATTTAGAGGAGAAAAAATGAAATTTCATATTTTTGCAAATAGGTCACTTTAAAGACAGGATTTTTTTTCTATAGTGCACATGAAAATGGGGATTTACACCCCAAAATGGATACCCCTGTTTGTCCTGTATTCAGAGACATACCCATTGTGGCCCTAATATTATGTCTGGATGCACAATGGGGCCCAAACCCAAAGGAGCAGCCGAAGGCTTCAGAACAGACATTTTCCTTGAAGGTGTTTCAGACCCCATTGCCCACTTGTAGAGCCCTAGAGCAGCCAAAACAATGGAGAGCCCCCACAAATGACCCCTTTTTGAAAACTAGACCCCTTAATAAATCCATCTAGGGGCGTACGGGGTATTTTGACCCCACAGTTTTTGAATGAATGTGAGTAAAGCAAAAGGAAAAAATTGCGATTTTAATTTTTTTGGCAATTGTGTCATTTTAGAAACAGTTTTTTTTGTACAGCACACACATGAATGAAGACGTTCACCCCAAAATGGATCCCCCTGTTTGTGCCATGTTCAGAGACATACCGGTTGTGGCCCTAATAGTATGTCCGTATGCACAACAGGGCTCAAACCGAAAGGAGCAGCAAACTTCAACTGTGTTTTAACTTTTACGTGATCGCCATTATCCATTGGATAACGGCGATCATGTGACCAGGGACCGCTCACTTCTGCCCTCGGTCACTGCTCTAGGCTCTCGGTTACCTTTAGTAGCCAGGAGCAAGGAGATTTTAAATTTTCCTTTTTTTTAACTTTTTTAAAACGTTTTTTTACTTTACATGATCGCTGTTATCCATTGGATGGCGGCAATCATGTGACCGGCAACCGCATACAGCAGCTTCCAGTGAGATCTCTCTGCTCTCGACTACACAAGGGAGCCAGAGAGATTTAAAATTTTCTGGGCTGAGCGCCCATCTGTGTACGTGCCCAACGTATGTCGTCAGGCACGCATGCGCAGAAGGCGCCATCAGGACCCGGGAGGCCAGGACACCGCGGGACATCGCGGAGGAGGTGGGTGACTTGAATGACTTTCGCTATTGGCAGATTATTGGCGCCTGGAGGTATGGTGCTAGTATTTTTGAAACAGTTGCACTTGTTGGCTGTTTCTTGTATCGAGAGTGTACCGAAGCTGCTTGAACCATGTAACCAATGCTTCTTACACACTACTGATCATTTTTTGCTTTTTGTACACATTTTTATAAATTTGCATCTACATTTTAAAATGTTGACTATTTACTGTGAAAATAATTACCTGACTTGAGGAGTTGTTGGCTTACTTCTCCCGAGGACCACCTCAACATCATCATAGACTTCATCTAAAAAATAGAAATACAAGTACTATAAAAAAGGGAATTGATGTCAAGACACTGGATATTCTGGAACTATTCATGAGATGATTGCTGCAGGGCCCCACCGAGCACTAGAAGAGAGCCCAAACCCTTCAGTTCTTCTCACTGTACAACCACAGCGAGGAGGAGTTTCGATGGAGCGGTGGTCAAGCATGCACATTGTCGCTCTATGGAAAGTCTGCTGATGAAAGCAAAGTACAGCGCCGGCTATTGTTCACATCTATTGTCCATAAATTGTCCCCTGATGGATCAGGACAGTTTTGTAGTCTGTTCTTCCTCACGATCTGTTGGCCATAACATTTTTATTATTAAAGGGTCACTATACTTTAAAAAAACCTTTGTGTAAACCAGTAATACAGGTGACTATAAGAAACATGGTAACGGACCGCTCCCCGCTCCCTGTGAACCGTGCGCTCACCCGGAATTCACAGCTAAATCCATTTGGAGTGATCCAAGGAATTATCAGCTCACTGAAGGATCAGATTACATGCCTTGTTGAACTGGAGCACCTATGAGCCACCAATAGTAGTGAGTCTGGAGGCCCGTCCTGCCGTCACATGCAAATATTACCTGTTCACTTTCAGGCCTTCAGGACGCAGTGATTTTTTTCAAGTTTTTATGTCGTAGTAGTCCAAGAGCCAGGCCAGTTTTCTTTCCCCATTGATGTAGGCACAAGAGGGCTTGTTTTGTTGATGACATCATTTATTGATTAAATGTAACTGTCATATAAATTTAGTTTTAATCTAAAGAATATGCAATTCAGAGAATTTTTCTAACATTTAATTAACAGATTCCGGCTGCTTGTAACAGAAATTTTCTCTTGAACTGCGGCCCATCCTCTGTCCAGCTGAAGGCTGGTACTAAGAAGTAGCTGTAGTCAGACAGTGAGCACAGAGCTCTCAGGAAGTAGCTGTAGTCAGGCAGTGAGCACAGAGCTCTCAGGAAGTAGCTGTAGTCAGACAGTGAGCACAGAGCTCTTCACTGAACATCTACAGCTTCAGGGCACAGTTCAGCAGATAAGAGTGTTTTATGTGACATGGCTTTTAACCCTGTAGTCACTTGATATATGGCTGTCTAAATTCAGCCTTCGAGTCTGTCTGTCACTGTCTGACCAGTTAGTCTGTCTGGCTGGGAACCGGCAAGCTGGATCCATTCACTCCCTAGTGGGGCTAAAGTGATAAGATGACAGTGCAGAATGAACCGAAGTGCTTTGTATCACTCAACACTTCTGGGTAAATTGAAGGAGGCAGTCAATTCTGAAAGGTTTAGAAAATTGATGCAAGGAGTTGTGTTTTTACATGACAATGCCTTGTCCCACAGGGCAGCCAAGAGATCGCTATTTGGGCTTGGTGGAGCAGCAGTGCTTTTGTCTGCTGCTCCGATCATAGGGAGAGCGCTGAGGAAGCACTGCCCACCGCCTCATATCAGGCTGCAAACTCCACTGTGTGATATGTGGAAGTAGTCATCAATACTTGCTTCAGTAGAATATCCTCAGGATGGTTGGAGGGGAGGGGGTGCACAAGCAGCATTGCCGCTGTCTCTTTGATGAATACTTAGCCTTCAACATCACCAAGCCCTTTCAGCTGCCTGTCCAGGACCACAATGGAGTATTGCTAGAGATATTCCGCCACGGGGAGGGGGGGGGGGGGGAGCACTGCAATGTCTCCAGGATGAGCCTATCTAATTGATAGGCTCACCACAGAGAATCGCGGCAAATTGCGGCATGCTACTATTTCAATCACGCATCGGAGAATCGCTATGATTCTCTGCTCGTGGACGTTGAGCTGCGTATCATGCTATGACATCTCGCCCGTGGACAGGCAGCCTTACAGTTGAAGCTCAGGTCAGAACACTCACTATAGGTCACCTGAGAACCTGAAGAAGGTCACTATAAAAGGGAACCTCACATGGAATCAAACAGTAGGTGTCCATAGAAAAGTTCATAATTGATTTGACTAGTCACATGAGAAACACTATGTGAACCCATCAGTCTATGTAGCTCATATCTGTCTATCTGGACAGCTTGGGTGTTGCTAGCTCTTTCCTCCACCAGATGGATGGTCACACCCCAGTAAACCACACCCAGGCTAGAAGTTGGGTATAAACTTAGGAAATCCGTGTTATTATGGTAAATAATCAGAACTCCTAATACAATCTTCACACTTTTACTCGTCACAGTATTCACAAACATATGCAAGTCCCTGGCTATCAGGCCACTAAACATAGGGTTACCCTGTCTACCATATAGGCCTAGTTTCTTAGACACATAACAGAGTCCATCACTTCATACTCATCCAGAGCACCAGTCAAAGGGCCGTCCACCCCTGTCAGGCTCCTGGTTCTCCCAGATAGCAGCAGACCAATGCTTGGTCTCCATTCGAACAGAATGGGCCTAGAAACCAGCAACAGTGGGGAATGTCTGTTCTGTAGCCTCATCCACCCAGGTATTGGCTGGGAAATTACAAACAGAAACCCCCTCTTTGCTGGAGATTTCCCCAGACCATCTGTCCAATACCCGCCTACTGGCCACATTTGAAACTGCACCCCCACCCCACAGTTTTCACAGCAACCTTATGTTGTACTGTGACCACCAATTCACATTTATCATCTACCAGACTTTACACCACAGAACTCAGAACAGCGGCTTGGACTTCATGGCAGTCTCCTCTGATCACTGTTGCGTATTGCATCACAACATTATCACTTCCAGCTGTATCTCTCACTTCAAGCCTCTGACCAACATCATCTTTCACCATTTTTAATACGGCTTTTATAGACAATGTTGCATCCTCCTCCAGCTCAAGAACGACAACTGACCAGAATCTCTTGACTTCACATCTAAGGACCATGGCCACGCTCCACCTTCCTCTTCACAGAAGGCTTATTTACCTTCACATGGATCATCTCCGCGGTCACACATAGACTTAGGCTTCTCTAGTCTCTGCACCTTCTTTAGCTCAGCCTTCAGTCATAGGTTCTCTCTGTAGCGTCTTCAGTTCCTCTCCACTGTTTGCAAAGTTGTCTTGTCCAAGAGCAACAGCATCTTTTACCTGCCTTCCTCTTCTTGCCTTCATACTAATGCCTGAGCACGAGTTCCTCCTGTTTCTCAGCTCTGGCATAGTCCTAACAAAGCTTAATAAGCTCCTTGCATCACCAGCTTTCCATCTGGTTGGTGTCTGAGCTTACAGCATCTCTTAGACTCCATTTACACTGACAGATGATTGCTTAATCGTTTTGAGTGACAGTTTTGAGTGATCATCTTTGCATAGTCTATAGTAGCTAAGTAACTACTTAAGACCTAAGCAGGCAGAGCGAGACACCGCCACTATTTCTTGGCGAACAATACAGCTGTTTTGCATAAGCAAACAGCTGTATTGTTCTCAACGATTACAGTGAACTACCAGCGGGACGCGAGCTGACAGAATCTTATCAGTGCTGCTGACTGGGATAACAGCCTGCACCGCGGCTGGGAATTCATCGCTCAATTCTAGAAAACTAGAATTGAACGATGAACGATTCATGCATGAAAACTGCACGATGTCCATGCATTTAGACGCAATGATTATCACTCAAAAGATGGCTTTGAGCAAATTTTGAGCGAGAGTCGTTGGGTCTTAATGGGCCTTTAGAATATCATTTTCCTGCTTCCGATGGGTGATCTGCTTCTCCAACCACGCGGACCTGCTGAAATTTATGCTATAATGTGAACTAATTCACATTGTGCAGATTCCACAGCACCATCCTGCAAAAAAAACTTATTAAGCAGGTCACATGAGTCTGCAATTACATTATTGTACTTCTGCTTTGTGTCATTTCCAGCAACTCCTTATGCAATAGACATCCTGCAACACATTGTTTTAAGTCCATGCTAACAAACGGACATTACCGACAGTTCCCAGGTTGTCCAGAACGATTACCTGCATGTGGGCTACTTTATTCTACTGTCCAGGTTCCCTGCAGGGCATGGAACGGTGGCGTCACGAGTGACAAAGAAGACTACAGGTAACCTTTGGTTACTTTTCCCTGTGACCTCATCCAGCAGTAACTTGGTCGGGTGCTAAGCTACCCCCAGGGGAGGAGATGGTGGAGCCCTGTGACAAGGCCTTTATCTACCCTGCTATCTCCTCGGCTGTGAGCCCGCTCCTCGAATGCTGCAGGGCGGAGTTTTAGTGATCACGAATATGATTATGCCTCCGCGCCTTTGGCTGTCAAGAACAAGATTATACTTCTGTGCCTTCACTACAAAACGGAGAAGTGCCTCTGACATTCTCCAGACGTGGAGAAGAGTGTGCCCGTGCCTGAGTCTATACGGACAGTTCAGTTGTGTCCAGTCCCAGCCCTCGGAGGAAGCAAGAGAATCAAGGCTGAATCACCTGCGAGAATGCAGAGAAAACAAGAGGACTTTATATGCATCCAGGATGCGTTATTGCCTGAAGAAGAGTCATGTATTGTTACTAGATAAGGTAGAATTGCCTGATATGCACTTGGAGCCAGGAAGCAAGGAAGACAAAATGGATACTCAAGCTGGTGCCCAGGCTTCTTCCTCCTCTACCTTCAGAGAACTTGCCAAACTTTTCCGCCACTCAGTTCCCACCATGGCTGTGGGAAAAATAGGAAGGGAGTCGTCCCCACCGTGGAGCAACAGCAGAGTGCTGAGGAGTCGCCAATGCTGGTAAGTGAGCCTACAGACATGTCTCGGGAGACCAGCATGAGCACCCTGTAGGCCAGTTGACTTCTTCCAAAACTCCTCCATTGTGACCCTGCTGATTATCCACCACTAAGGGCAGTTACTTGAGAGAGCAACGCTATTTTTGAGCAACTGCATGCTCTCGGAGAAAATTCAGGGGGGTTGCGGGGGTGAGCGGGGGGTTGAGGAAGGGAGCAGGGGGGAGAGAGAGGGAGAGAGATCTCTCCCACTCTTCCCCCCCGCGCCCCCCTGGAATTTTCTCCGACGAGCATGCAGTTACTCGAAAATAGCGTTGCTCTCTCAAGTAACTGACCTTATTGAGCATGCTCGCTCATCTCTGTCCACCACCTCAGACCAAGTTACAGGATCTACAGGAGCTGATTCCAAGCGTTTCCCCCGCTTCACTGCCAGCTGAGGAGTGACTGTGATCCTGTTGCTGCGGAGGCTGTATCTCCTCCTTCTAGTGTTGACCGGTAGAGAGTTGGAGAGAGAAAGAGAGAGTATCACCGGGTTTAACACAGATAACTAGGACTGTGGATTTTCCAGATTACCCCGAGAGTCTTGCCTGTCACACCACCTTCTTCTATTGTAACTGTGCCAAACCGTTGTTGTAAAGTGGACTTTTTTGAAGTTGCAGTAAACAGACATTACCGACCGTGCCCGGGGTGTCCAGAATGATTACCTGCATGTGGGCTACTTTATTCTAGTGTCAAGGTTCACTGCAGAGGACAGAACGGTGGCGTCATGAGTGACAAGACAACAGGTAACCTCTGATTACTTGTCCCTGTGACCTCCCCCAGTAGTCACTGGGTCGGGTCCCAAGCTCTCCTCAGGGGAGGAGATGGTAGAGCCCCGTGACAAGGCCTTTATCTACCCCACTATCTCCTAGGCTTCGGGCCCGCTCCTTGGACGCTGCACCTTCTGTTGTGCCCTCATAGCCACATGGACAGCTTCCAGCCACGCCTAGGTTTTCTTGTTTTCCTCTTGCTTCTGCACCTGGTACATCCATAAGAGTTCCCCCATAATTCACTCCCACAGCAGCCACTGTCTCATATCCATGGCAAAGACATTCCCACGGTTTCTGTAATTTTGGGCTTCCGGCCTTTTAAATCACTGCAATCCCAGCAGAAGACCTTTCACATGCAGTACTCACATTTCAGACTTTCTGGCTCTTTCCTGCAACATATCACTTTCATCCGTAGAAACCAGGACATTCCAGTCAGCACAGGAGATCGGGCCCTTCAGACCACCACAGCAACGTTGTGCGCCATTTTATTGTGAAGAAAAAAGGAAGAAAATCGATACCGCTCACCGTGGATGCTCGCACATGAAGACCAACTGTTATCAGCATATGAGCAAGGCTGCATGACAGCTGGAACGCGCTAGCCTGTTTTTTAATCACAATGCACGTGGATATTTTTAATATGTTTTCAATAAAGGAGTGATTTATTTTAAAAAATACGGGTGCTGCATCACATTTTCACATTTCTCGCCTTTTTCTGGTGCCCACATCCAAAACACCATGTGTGACAACTCGGAGGTTCTTAGCTCAGCGGATCGCCATCTTTCCTCCAGACGCACGGTCACACACCAGTAAACTACAGGCTCATAAAGTATACAGAATTGGTATTACAAGGACTGGAAACTAATGTCTTACCTAACTATCCAGCAGAGTGAAGGCCACAAAATACAAAATGAAGCCGGAATAATTGGCCAATGGAAGAACAAGAAAGTTATGACAACCGGAATATGGCAACACAAAATATAGATTTTTTAGGCGATTTTCTTTTTCATGGAAAAAAGTAGAAAAATATAGAAAAGCTTTATAAACTGGGTATCCCTGCAACCATAAGACCCCACAGAATAAAGTTCACATGTCAATTATATCCCATGGCGAATGCCATGAAGATAAAACTCAAACAATGACGGAATTATTGGTTTTTTTCTATTCTCTTTAAAAAATAACAGTTTTTCAATAAATGATATGGTGCCACTAAAAATTATAACTCGTCCTGCAAAAACGAGCCTCATAGGGCCGCATCTGAGAAAAAAGTTATGGCTCTCAGAAAACAATGATCAAAAAATGAAAAAAACTGCCATGTCCCAAAGGCCCTTAATTGTTGCATCTTCAAAGGGTTAATGGGGCATATTCGGGCTCAGTGCCTAGGGCCATGTGAGCTGTAAATATGGCCGTGACTATGGATACCTGTAAGTACACGACCTGTCGCGGTGCGGCAGCCTGGACTCTACATTACAGCCGCTTAGCATGCTTTATTCATAGAAGGGATCCAACCAATTGGCCACTTTTTTTGTCCCTAGACCTCTGGATTTGTGCGGGGGGCATTACGATATGTAGCCACAGACAAGACAATCTGCCCGATGTGTCACTGACCTGGTGCCTCCGTTTCGGTTATTACAAAGTGCTGTAACGATGTGGATAAGGGCTTCCTCTCCGGCGTGCGCGGTAACGTACTCTCGTATATCTCGCCGCTTCCTCTAGAAGACACAATAGATGTAAATTAAAGATGATGTATAACTAGAATACATGAATGAGTTAATGAAACAATCTACAAAGCCAAGGCAGCTGACATCATTGGATTAGGGGTAACTCCGGAAGATCCGACTCCCCGTCTGCACAAGACATCCGGACTCTCAGGAGGAACATTCCTATCTGACTGATTAATGCCTTAAGGTAAAAGGACGTAAACGTATGCCTTGTGTTTAAAGTATTGTCATGGTGGCATTCGCAGCGACACTGAAGTGATGACTACTAGCATAGTTAGCAGCTTATCACTATTTGCCGCTGGCGGACCAATCGCAGCAGTTCTGCCTCAGAGGTTGCTGTGATTGGTCAGTCAGCTGACCAATCAGAGCGCAGCAGCCCGGTTTGCACTATTTACAATGCGAGCTCTCACCAACTGCTGCAGCGTATTATTGGTGAGGGGAGAATCAGACCATATAGCAATGGGTGTTAGTAGAAGTAGTGAGTGAAGCGTGTTCAGTATATTAGTGTGGTTAGTAACATGCGATCAGTCGTGATCTTAGTTTAGTGTATTTAGCATAATGTCTGATCAAGTCAGTGTAAAAAAAAAAAAAAAAACACAAAAAACCCTTCCTGCTGTGTGCCCGTCCCTGTCTCCATGCACCAGAGTCACCCAGCCCATGGTCAGTCAGTGTACTGTCAGCGTATCCGTCAAGGTTTCCAACCCGTCCTGTGATCACCCATGTAGTGCATAGTAAATGTATATACCTGCAGTGTGGCCCACAAGAGAATCACTGAGAAGGAGGCTTATAATTGTGTCCGAGTCAGTGAGGAGGATCCTCTGCATCATCACACGAGTCAGAACCCTGCGTACCCTTGACAAGGCAGACACTTCAGAAGACCCCAAATTATCTGATGCTCAGTGGATTACCTTCCAAATTTGGAGGCCCCTGACTTTACAGGGAACTCAGAGATACAATGTAACGCAGCAGAACTCAGAGATACAATGTAATGTAGCAGGACTCAGAGATACAATGTAACGCAGCAGAACTCAGAGATACAATGTAACACGGCAGGACTCAGAGATACAATGTAACACAGCAGGACTCAGAGATACAATGTAATACAGCAGGACTCAGAGATACAATGTAACGCAGCAGGACTCAGAGATACAATGTAACGCAGCAGGACTCAGAGATACAATGTAACGCAGCAGGACTCAGAGATACAATGTAACACAGCAGGACTCAGAGATACAATGTAACACAGCAGGACTCAGAGATACAATGTAACGCAGCAGGACTCAGAGATACAATGTAATGCAGCAGGACTCAGAGATACAATTTAACGCAGCAGGACTCAGAGATACAATGTAACGCAGCATTACTCAGAGATACAATGTAACGCAGCATTACTCAGAGATACAATGTAATGCAGCAGGACTCAGAGATACAATGTAACGCAGCAGGACTCAGAGATACAATGTAACGCAGCAGGGCTCAGTGATACAATGTAGCGCAGCAGGACTCAGAGATACAAAGTAACGCAGCAGGACTCAGAGATACAATGTAATGCAGCAGGACTCAGAAATACAATGTAACGCAGCAGGACTCAGAGATACAATGTAACGCAGCAGGACTCAGAGATACAATGTAACGCAGCAGGACTCAGAGATACAATGTAACGCAGCAGGACTCAGAGATACAATGTAACGCAGCAGGACTCAGAGATACAATGTAACGCAGCAGGACTCAGAGATACAATGTAACGCAGCAGGACTCAGAGATACAATGTAACGCAGCAGGGCTCAGAGATACAATGTAACGCAGCAGGGCTCAGAGATACAATGTAACGCAGCAGGACTCAGAGATACAATGTAACGCAGCAGGACTCAGAGATACAATGTAACGCAGCAGGACTCAGAGATACAATGTAACGCAGCAGGACTCAGAGATACAATGTAACGCAGCAGGGCTCAGTGATACAATGTAGCGCAGCAGGACTCAGAGATACAATGTAACGCAGCAGGACTCAGAGATACAATGTAACGCAGCAGGACTCAGAGATACAATGTAACGCAGCAGGACTCAGAGATACAATGTAACGCAGCAGGACTCAGAGATACAATGTAACGCAGCAGGACTCAGAGATACAATGTAACGCAGCAGGACTCAGAGATACAATGTAACGCAGCAGGACTCAGAGATATAATGTAACACAGCAGGACTCAGAGATACAATGTAATGCAGCAGGACTCAGAGATACAATGTAACGCATCATTACTCAGAGATACAATGTAATGCAGCAGGACTCAGAGATACAATGTAACGCAGCAGGACTCAGAGATACAATGTAACGCAGCAGGACTCAGAGATACAATGTAATGCAGCAGGACTCAGAGATACAATGTAACGCAGCAGGGCTCAGAGATACAATGTAACGCAGCAGGACTCAGAGATACAATGTAATGCAGCAGGACTCAGAGATACAATGTAACGCAGCAGGGCTCAGAGATACAATGTAACGCAGCAGGACTCAGAGATACAATGTAACGCAGCAGGACTTAGAGATACAATGTAATGCAGCAGGACTCAGAGATACAATATAGCACAGCAGGACTCAGAGATACAATGTAGCACAGCAGGACTCAGAGATACAATGTAACACAGCAGGACTCAGAGATACAATGTAGCGCAGCAGGACTCAGAGATACAATGTAACGCAGCAGGACTCAGAGATACAATGTAACGCAGCAGGACTCAGAGATATAATGTAACGCAGCAGGACTCAGAGATATAATGTAACACAGCAGGACTCAGAGATACAATGTAATGCAGCAGGACTCAGAGATACAATGTAACGCAGCAGGACTCAGAGATACAATGTAATGCAGCAGGACTCAGAGATACAATGTAACGCAGCAGGACTCAGAGATACAATGTAACGCAGCAGGGCTCAGTGATACAATGTAGCGCAGCAGGGCTCAGAGATACAATGTAACGCAGCAGGACTCAGAGTAATATGTAGTGGTCGGACTGGTGACTTTGAGCAACGTCTGAGACAGGGAATTGCAGTATTCCCCACACCAAAGTGCAGTTTGTCCATTAGCTTTGTTGCTATATACATTAACAGCAGCAGAAATATCCTCTCCCCCAATACAGACCTTGTTTCGTATAGGCATATAAATGTGATGCAACTTCTTTCTCTGCTCCTCTAATAGAACCTGTTTAACTTCTCTGCTGGTATACAAGCTCTCAGACCAGCAAAAATATATCCTCTGCAGAATATCCACCCCTAACAACAGACCACATGTTATATATTCTCTGCAGAATATCCGCTTCTAACAACAGACCATGCGTTATATATCCTCTGCAGAATATCTGCCCCTAACAACAGACCACGCGTTATATATCCTCTGCAGAATACCTGTCCCTAACAACAGACCACGTTCTGTAGGCATATAAATATGATGCAGCTTCTTTCTGTGCTCCTCCAATAGAGCCCGTTTAACTTCTCTGCTGGTATACGAGCTCTCAGACCAGCAGTATTATATCCTCTGTAGAATATCTGGCCCTAACAACAGACCACGCGTTATATATCCTCTGCAGAATATCTGCCCCTAACAACAGACCACGTGTTATATATCCTCTGTAGAATATCTGGCCCTAACAACAGGCCACGTGCTATATATCCTCTGTAGAATATCTGGCCCTAACAACACGCCACATGTTATATATCCTCTGTAGAATATCTGGCCCTAACAACAGACCATGTGTTATATAAGCATATAAATGTGACGCTGCTTCTCTGTCCTGCATTCAACTGTAATATGGCTGCTAGTTACATTTTGTCTATGCCATATATGACTAGTTCATGTGGTACAGGTGTCCAATGAAATTGTTTCCCATATGCAAGATGGAGGACACATTTGGTGACATCAGCAAGGCACCTTGGCTGACGATTGGCTGCATGTTGATCTCTGCAGCAAGCATTATGGGAAATGTGATTTTCCACAATTCAATTTTGTCTGGCTGATCAAGATGATCAACAGTATTGTGCAGTGCAGTGTTCAGACTTTTTCGCAACCTGAAGTCTTTATGATGTACGAGGATGAGTAAAAACCTATCCGCAGTCCAGCCATATTAAATTTCTCTTAGCTGGACTGTCTAATCAACGCGTTCCAACAAACTTGGGTTTCAAAAAGTTTGTGCAAGGTGGGTAACAGAACTACTCACAGAAGAGCACAAATAGCTGTTGAGGCATCCTCTCTATAGTCCTGATCTGCCCCATCGGACTGTCACCTGTTTGGTCCCCTGAGAGAAGCCCTAAGAGGATGAAGATTCAGATGAAGGAAATAGAGTCCAAGTCCTAGTAGTTATCAATCTATATGGAGGAGAACAGCAGGGCTAAAAGAGGGGACTTGTGATATGAAGCAACTGTTTGGTACTGAGATTTATAAATGGACAAAGTGGACCCATCAAATGGAATGTTTGTAGCAGATGGTATACTCTACCACTATTGGTTATTTCTAACCCCCTGACTTGAGAATAAAAGTGATCGCTCTAACTCTAGCGCTGTGAATGGTTAAGGTTTAGCACTTGACTCTGAACTCCAGCAAATCCATTTTATAAATGGCTTGTAGATTATTTTGACAAATAGGTAAGTGAGTTATAAGGCCATCCATGCTCCTCTGGGTAATATGCAAATAAGGAAGATGGAACAATACCTCTACAGTGCCACCTATTGGAAGGCAGCATTCCTGCAAGTAAATGTTAGACTCTTTATACAAGCCTTGTAACAC